>NW_007254154.1:4278-5244 GCF_000164805.1 Carlito syrichta | reverse complement strand
CGTAATCCTTACAAACCTGTTTGTACTTTTATTTGGAGAGGGGATGAAGGTTTTGCAGTTGCCAAATATTTAGTACGAATTATAAATTTTAACCAGGAATCATGGATTCCACATCCGTAGGAAGCATTCGGCAACTGCATTTTTGTATACAGAGTTTTGGAATCCACATTGACAGGAAAAATCCGGGCATCTTGCTGAGAACGGAAAGGGAAACCGGTTCATGGAGTTCTCAATCGCCTAAATCTACAAGTTCTCTTGATAAGGTTTAATCGGCAATCTGGCTTCTATGTCGCCACATTTTTTGGGTGTCTTTTGTAAAGGGAACCTGGAATCTTGGGTTTCAATTCCACAAGAACTTTATGACAGTCTTTCTCTTGGTATCCAAGCAACTGGAATTCTAGGTTACCAGGAAATGTCTCGGCGTCTTCCTGAGAATGAAGCAGGAATTTCAGTAATGGGAGTTTTAATATACAGAAAACTACACGACCTGTTGCTATGGAAGAATAAGGAATCTTACTTACACGCGTCCTCCATCGCCAAACCGGCAGAGTGTCTTGCTACGGGATAACCACCAATCAGGTTTTGGGTGTAGGAATCTGTATAATGTGAGTCCTCATATACAGGAAACTGCACTGTCTATTGCTAAGGAAGAATAAGGAATCTGGTTTGCACGTGTCCTCAATTTCAAAAAAGACTTCAGGGTGTCTTGCTAAGGGCTAAACAAGAATTCGGGTTTTTGGAGCATAATCTAGGGAAATGAAAACCTCATAAACAGGCAATAGCACGGAATTTTCCTAAAAAAGAATAAGGAATGTGGTGACATGTGTACTCAATCCTCAAAAAACTACATGGCATCTTCCTAAGTATAAACTAGCATCAGGGTTTTGAAGCATGTATCTGGGAAAGGGAGTACTCATATACAGGCAATTGCATGGCTGTTGCTAAAAATAAGGAATCTGGGTTATA
>NW_007254154.1:0-3009 GCF_000164805.1 Carlito syrichta | reverse complement strand
TATTGCTAAGGAAATACAAGGAATCTTGGTTATATGAGTCCTCAATCCCAAATACTACAGGCCGTCTTCCTAAGAGGTAACCACGACAGGTTTTGAAGTTGGAATCTGGGTAATGGGAGTCCTCACATAGAGGAAACTTGACTGCCTTTTTTTAAGTAAGAATAAGGAATCTGAGTTATGTGAGTCCTCAATCAAAAAAAAACTTCAGGTCGTCTTGCAGTGGGCTAAACAGGAATCAGGGTGTTTTCGAGCATGATTCTGGGGAAATGGGGGCCTTATATACAGGTAACTACATGACCTTTTGCTAAGAAAGAATAAAGAATCTGGGTCACAAGAGTCCTCAATCCCAAAATTCTACAGGGCATCTTGGAAAGGGTTAAATAAGAATCAGAGTTTTGTAGCAGGATCTTTGTGATGAGAGTACTAATATACAGGAAAATACACAGCCCATTGCCAAGGAAGAAAAGGAATCGAGGTTGTAGCAGTACTCAGTGCTAAAAATCATCAGGCTTTCTGCTGTGGGCTAAACAAGAATCAGGGTTTAGAATTTGCAACATCAGTAATAGCAGTCTGCATAGACAGAATCTACACGATATCTTGCTATGGAGAAATAAGAAACCTGTTTTACACGGTTCCTCCATCCCAATATCTACATGACATCTTGCCGAGGGCTAAACAAGTATCAGGGTTTCCAAACAGGATTCTGGGGAAAGGGAGTCCTCATAAACAGGACACTACACAGCCCCTCGCTAAGGAAGAATAAGGAATCTGTGATACACTAGTCCCCAATAGAAAAAATTCTCAGGGTGTCTTGCTATGGGATAAACAAGAATCAGGGCTTCGAGCTCGTCTCATGTTTCAGAGATATTTGGCTTGTGGGTATTATGAATCAGTCATTTCAGAACTCCAGCAACATTCTGGTCCTCTTGAGAGTTATAAACGGGCATCTGGTAGTCCAAGTCCCTTAGGATCCTCTGGACAACTAAAGCCAGATTCCTGGAACAAATTATCATCTTGCCATATTTGGACGTTACTCTGGTCTAAAGATGAACTTGGTAATCCTTAATATTATGTTTGTACTTTTATTTGGAGAGGGGCCTAGGGTTTTGCATGTGCCAGGTATTTAGAACGAATTATTACGAAGCTACCAGAATTATTACAAAGTTACCAGGAATCATGGATTCCACGACCGTAAGAAACATCTAGGCATCTGCATTTTTGTATACAGAGTTTTGGAATCCACTTTGACTGGGAAAATAATGGCATCTTTCTGAGAACGGAAAGGGAATTGGGTTCTTGTAGTTCTCAATCGCTTAAATCTACAACGTCTCTTGATAAGGTTTAATCAGCAATCTGGTCTTCTCTGTCGCCACATTGTTAGGGTGTTTTTGAAAAGGGAACCAGGAATCTTGGTTTCCAATTCCACAAGAACTTTATGGGAGACTTTCTCTTGATATCCAAGCAACTGGAATTCTAGGACACTACGAAATGTCTCGGCATCTTCCTGAGAATGAAGCAGGAATTCCAGTAATGGCAGTCCTCAATACAGAACACTACAGGACCTGTTGCTACGGAAGAATAAGGAATCTTGTTTACATGAGTCCTCCATCCCAAAAATCTGCAGAGCGTCTTGTGAAGAGAAAACCAAAAATCAGATTTTGGGAGTAGGAATCTAGATAATGGGAGTCCTCGTATACAGGAAACTGCACTGTCTATTGCTAAGGAAAAATAAGGAATCTGGTTTACACGTGTCCTAAATCCACAAAAAAACTTTGGGGTGTCTTGCCAAGGGCTAAACCCGAATTTGGGTTTTTTAAGCATAATCTAGGGAAATTAAATCCTCATATAAAGGCAACTCCACGGACTTTTCCTAAGAAAGAATAAGGAATCTTGGTGACATGTGTTCTCAATCTCCAAAAAACTACACGGCATCTTCCTAAGGTCTAAACAAGCATCAGTGTTTCAACGTCTATATCTTGGAAAGGGGGTACTCATATACAGAAAACTGCACGGTTGTTGCTAAAAATAAGAAATCTTGGTTATGCGAGTCCTCAGTCCTGAAAATCTGCAGGGCATCTTGCTGACGGCGAAAGAAGGATCAGGGATTCGAGGCATGAATGTGGGTAATAGCAGTCCTCATATACTGGAAACAACACGACCTCTTGCTAAGAAAAAAGAAGAAATCTGTTTTGGACGGGTCCTCTATCAATAAATCTACATGGCGTTTTACTAAGGGCTACAGAATACTCACGGTTTGGAAACAGGAATCTAGGGAAAGAGAGTCCTCACTTAGAGGACACTACATGGCCTCAAACCAAGGACGAATAAGAATCTTTGTTGTATGAGTCCTCAATCCAAAAAATTCCCAGGGTGTCTGCTATGGGACAAACAAGAAACAGGGCTTCAAGCTCCCCAAATGTTTTGGAGCAATTTAACATGCGGATATTACGAATCAGTCATTTCAGGACTCCAGCAATATTCTGGTCCTCTTGAAATTCTTAAATGTGTATCGGGTCCTCCAAGTCCGTTAGGTTTCTTGGAACAATTAAGGCCAGATTCCAGGACAAAAAGAATCTTCTTGATATATGTGGCTGTAACTCTGGTCTTAAGGTGAACCCTGTATTCCTTCACCTTCCGTTTTTCTTTTTATTTTGAGAGGGGACAAGGGTTTTGCAATTGCCAAACGTTTACTACATATTTTTAAAGGTAACAGGAATCATGGATTCCACGTCCCTAGGAATCTTCTGGACATCTGTCTTTTTGTATACAGAGTTTGGAATTCACATCTACAGGGAAGATCAGGGCATCTTACTGAAACGAAATGTAAACCTGGTTCTCGGAGTTCTCATTAACCGGAATCTACAGGGCCTCTTGATTAGGTTTAATCAGCAATCTGGGCTTCTGGGTCCCTATATTTTTCAGAGCTACTTGCTCCGTGGATACCTAAATCTGTCATTTCAGATCCACAGAAACTTTTGGTACTCTTGTTAGTTTTAATCTAGGATCTGA
>NW_007254153.1:1487-4519 GCF_000164805.1 Carlito syrichta | reverse complement strand
AGAGAAAGACTCACATAAGGTTCTTGGGGAACTGGATCCAAGATTCCTGGTTCCCATTAACAAGACCACACCAAAATGTGGAATCTTCTAAACCCAATGTCCCAATTCCCTCCAGCACAACCACAATAAATTTCTGTAGTTTGAGGGAACCTGAATCGAGGAATTTTGTACCAATATGCAATTTGATTCCTGGGGTACCTGATTTTGTTCGTAGATGTTCCTAGGACACAAAAGGATTTGTAGGGCCCGAGACTCAATTAAAACTGTGAAGAGGACCAGAAATTTCCTGGAGATCTCTAATGACAGATTTAGGGTATCCACGGAGCAAGTAGCTCTGAAAAATGTAGGGAACTTAAAGCCCAGATTGCTAATTAAACCTTATGAAGAAGCACTTAGATTCTGGCGAATGAGGAATCCTAGTACTGGATTTCCTTTTCGTTGTCAGCAAGATGCCCTGATTTTCCCTCGTGATGTGGATCCCAAAACTCTATATGCAAATAGGCAGATGCCCAGAACTTTCCTAGGGCGTAGAATCCATGAATCCTGATTTCCCATAAAAGTACCTAATAAATATTTGGCAACCTCAAAACAACAGGCCCCTTCCGAATTGAAGGACAAAAGGAAGTCTTGGGATTACAAGTTACATCTTAAGATGAGAGTTGCCTACAAATATGTCGATAGAAACTTTGGGTCTTGAAATCTTCCCTTTTTGATCCCCAAGGAACCCAATGGACTTATAGGTCCACATTCTCGGTTACTACTATGAAGAAGATCAGAAGGTTGCTGAGAATCTATAATGACAAAATTGTCATATCCAAGAGTCATTTAGCACTTAATAATGTGGGGAATTAGAAGCACAGATTCCAGATTAGCCCTTATAATGTGGCCATGTAGACTTCTTGGATTGGTGACACACGTAACCCAGATTCTTTTTGTTCTCAGTGAGACTCACGGATGTTAGCTGACGATGTGGAAGGAGAAACTCTTATATACCAATATTCATTCGCCCAAAAGTTCAGGAGTGCCCCTGAATACCAGATTACTGGATCCCCTTTAAGAATACATCCTAAATATGTGGGAACTCCTAATACCAAGTTACGAAATCAATCTAAAAATCCAGCAGTAGTTGTGAATTAGGAGGTAAACCTGAAGCCAGAAATTACACTAAAAATGGTGAGATGATTCATTGGGTTGTGGAATCTGTGCTTACAGCCTCCTGCAAAAAAAGCCAAGCTGATGGCCAGATTCTCTATTACAACTAAGAAGAGGAGCAGCTGGTTCCTGGTGACTGGTAATGACAGATTTGTGGTACGGATATTGGATTTAGCTCTGAAAAATGTGGGCACTGTGTCTCCCAAAAGCCTGATTAGCATTTAGAAAAATCCTGTAGGCTTCTAGTTATGAGAACTTCCTAAAGTCAGTGAAAAATTAGCAACTGCCCAGATGTTTGCTGGTCACATGGCAACTGATTTTTCTTTTTCCACATTGGTAATATGAGTAGAAGCTTTGTAGGGACATAGTTTCTCATATTCCTGTTTTGATCATAGCAATACCACCAGATGTTTCCCAGTGCCCTGGAAGTCCAGACCCGTGGATCCCAATAGAAAGACTCCAGAATATTCCTGTGGACTTGGAAACCGCGACACTCGTGCCCTCCCAAATATACCTTCTAAACTTGGTGCAACATCTAAACTGAAGTTACTAATTCCAAATAGCTGAACTACCAGAAGTTTCTGGAGTACAAGGTAACCCTGAACTCAGGACTTACATTCAAAAAACCCGAGATGATTACTTGTGTCCTACAATATGGCGTTTGAGGATCCAGAATCTAAATGGAATTGTAGTGCCATATTTTCGTTTAACCTATCGAGAGGGCCAGAATGTTTCTGGAATTATGGAATGACTGATTCATAATATCCACATAGAAAACAGCTCTGAAAAATATGGGGACGTCAAAGCCCAGAGTCATGTAGGCCTTAACAAGACGCCCTGTACATTATAGGAATTGAAGACTCGTGTAACCCAGATTCTTTATCTTCCTTAGCAAGAGCCCATGTAGTTTCCTGTCTATGAGGACTCCCATTCCCCAGATTCCTGCTTCGAAATCCTGATTCGTGTTTAGCCCTTAACAAGACACCCAGTAGATTTTTAGCATTGTGGACTCGTGAAACCAAATTCCTTATTCTTTCTTAGCAAGAGGCTGTGTAGTTTCCTGTACATGAAGACTCCCATTACCCAGATTCCTGCTTCGAAACCCTGATTCTTGTTTAGCCCTTAGAAAGACGTCCTGTAGCTTTTTAGGACTGAGGACATGTGTTTCCCAGATTCCTTATTCATCCTTAGGAAGAGGCTGTGAAGTTTCCTATATATGAGGACTCCCATTCCCCAGATTCATGCTTCAAATCCCTGAAACTTTTGCTCCCTTAGGTAGAACCCTGTAGGTTTTTGGGATTTGAGGCTTGTGGAACCCAGATTCCTTTTTCTCCCATAGCATGTGTCCATGTAGTTTCCCATATATAGGACTCCCTTTACGTAGATTCCTGCTCCATTCTCAGCAATACCCGAGATATTTCCTGATGGACGTAGAATTCCAGTTGTTTGGATATCAATAGAAAGACTCCCATATAGTACCTGGGAACTGTAATCCAAGATGCCAGATTCCCCTTAACAAGGCATCATAAAAATGTGGAATATTCTAAACCCAATATCCCAATTACCACCAGCGTGACCACAAGAAATTTCGGTATTTTGAGGTAACCGGAAGCGAACGAATTTGTCGCAAAATGCCAATTGATTCCTGGGGAACTGGATTACGGCCGAAGATGTTCATCAGAAGCAAAAGAAATTGCAGGTACAGATACTCTATTACAACTATGCAGAGGACCGGAATCATCTTGGATCTGTGATTAGAGATTTGAGGTATCCACCCAGCAAGTAGCTCTGAAAAATGTAGGGACGTACAAGCCCAGAATCCTCATTGAACATATCAAGAGGCCATATAGATTTTGATGATTGAGGACTCCCTGAACCCG
>NW_007254153.1:0-1349 GCF_000164805.1 Carlito syrichta | reverse complement strand
CAAACGAAGTTGTAGAATTACAGGGTACATCTTATGACAAGTGTTACACACAAATATGGTGAGATGTTTCAATGCTGGAATCTGGTTTAGTTGTCCCGAGGAAACCAACTGAATTGCAGAGAGTGGTTCTTGGTTATAACAATGAAGAAACCAGAAGGCTGCTGGGAATCTATAATGACACTTGTCCTTTCCAAGTGGCAAGTTGCTCTGAAGAATTTGGAGAACTAGAAGCCCAGATTCCAGATAAGCCCTTATAATGGAGAACTGCAGAAATCATGGATTGTGGCCTCTCATAAACCTGATTCCTTTTTTATTATGAGAAAGACACCCGGACATTTTCTTGTGATGTGGATGTCCAAACCCTTACATACCAATATTCATAGGGCCAGAATTTTCCCAGGGACCTGGAATCCAAGATTGCTGGTTCCCGCTTAAGAATACATCCTAAATATGTGGGAACCCCTAAACCCATATTCTGAATACCAAAACGATTGTCCAGCAGTATTTTCTATACTCCAAGAAAAACCTGAAGCCAGTGGTCACATTAACAAATGGCAAGATGATTTTCTGATTGTGGAATCTGGCCTTTCATGACCCTGTGAAAGAAACAGATGTGTTTGCCAGATTATCAGATACAACTATCAAGAGCAGCAGCACGTTCCTGGGGATCGGTAATACCCGAATTGTGGTATGCCTATAGGACATTGCTCTGAATAATGTGGGGACTAGGATTCCCTGATTCCACATGAGCATTTAGCTAAAGTCCCTGTCGATTCCTAAGTATGAGCACTATCTTAAGCCAGGGATAAGTTATCAATTGACCAGTTGTTTGCAAGTTACATGGAAACCGAGTTTCTTTCAAGGGACACAATGACCCAGATTCCTATTTCGTTCTAAGCAAAACCACGAGATGTTTCCTGTTGACATGTAAGTCCATAGAAAGATGACAAGAATATGCCTGGGGACGTGGATTCTAAGATTCCTGGTTCCCTCCAAAAAATACCTCCTAAAAATTTGAACACCAAAATCCAAAGTCCTATTTCCGAAAAGCGGAACCACTGAAGTTTCTGGAGTACGAGGTAACACTGAAGTCAGGGCTTACATACAAAAAATCTGAGAGAATTACTTGTGTCATGGAATCTGACGTCAGAGGTTCCGAGTTTCTAAATGGACTTGTAGTGCTAGATTCTCGTTCACAGCTATCAAACGTACTAGAGTTTTGCTGGAGTCCACGAATTACTGATTCGTAATATGTACATAACAAATAGCTCTAAAACATGAAGGGCACTCGAAGTCCTGATTTTGTTTAGCCCTTAGCAAGACACCCTATCGATTTTCGGGATTGAGAG
>NW_007254152.1:2030-2856 GCF_000164805.1 Carlito syrichta | reverse complement strand
GTATGCAATAGGACCTTGCTCTCAATATATGGGGTCAGACTCCCAGATTCAGATAGCATTAGCTAAAGTCCCTGTCGATTCCTAAGTATGAGCACTGTGCTAAGCCAGGGATAATTTAGCAATTGGCCAGAGGTTTTCAAGTTATATGGACACCGAATTTCGAGGGTTCTCTTAAGTAACATGTGTAGAAAGTTTCAAGGGACACAGTGACCCAGATTCCTACTTGGTTCTAAGCAAAACGACGAGATGTTTCCTGTTGACGTTTAAGTCCAGACTCTTGTATAAACATAGAAAGATGACAACAATATGACTGGGGACGTGGATTCTAAGATTCCTGGTTCCCTCCAAAAAAACCTCCTAAATATTTGAAAACCTAAACTCAAAATACTAATTCTGAACAACGGAGCCAAGGAAGTTTCAGGAGTACAAGGTAACAATGAAGTCAGGGCTTACATACAAAAAATCCGAGAGGATTTCTTGTGTCCTGGAATCTGGCATCAGAGGTTCCAAGTATCTAAATGGACTTGTAGTGCTAAATTCTTGTTCACAACCAGAGTGTTGCTGGAGTCCAGGAATGATTGATTCGTAATATGCACATAACAAATAGCTCTAAAACATGAAGGGTGCTCGAAGCCCTGGTTCTTGTTTAGCCCTTAGCAAGACGCCCTGTCGATTTACGGGATTGAGGACTCATGCAACCCAGATTCCTTATTCATCCATAGCAAGAGGCAGTGCAGTGTCCAGTATATAAGGACTGCCATTACCCAGATTCCTGCTTCAATCTCAGCAAGACACCAAGACATTTCCTGGTGATGTAGAATTAAAG
>NW_007254152.1:0-725 GCF_000164805.1 Carlito syrichta | reverse complement strand
ATTTGGCAACCTCAAAACAACAGATTCCTAATACGAATTGAAGGAGAAATGGAAGTTTTAGGATACAAGGTACATCTAAGACGAGAGTTACCTACAAATATGGTGATAAGAATCTTTGTGTCCTGGAATCTGCCCTTTGTTGTCCTGAGGAACCCAATGGACTTGTAGGTTCACATTCTCGGTTACAACTATCTAGAAGACCAGAAGGTTGCTGAGATTCTATAATGACAAAATTGTCCTGTCCAAGAGGCACGTAGCCCTAAATAATGTCGGGAATTAGAAGCCCAGATTCCTGATTAGCCCTTATACTGTGACCATGTAGACTTCTTGGTTTGGCGACCCACATATCCCAGATTCTTTTTGTTCTTAGTAAGCCTCCCGGACGTTACCTGACCACGTGGAAGTAAAAACTCTTACATACCTATATTCATTCGCCCAAAGAGGTCCCTGGAATCCAAGATTGCTGGATCCCCTTTAAGAATGTCCTAAATATGTGGGAACTCCTAATCCCAAGTTCCGAAATCAATCTAAAATTCCAGCAGTAATTTCTGGATTAGGAGGTAAACCTGAAGCCAGAAATTATGCTAAAAATGGCGAGATGATTCATTGGGTTGTCGAATCTGGACTTACAGCCTTCTGCAAAAAAGACAAGTAGATGGTCAGATTCTCTATTACAACTAAGAAGAGGAGCAGCTCCTTCGTGGTTATTAGTAATGACAGATTTG
>NW_007254151.1:7798-9196 GCF_000164805.1 Carlito syrichta | reverse complement strand
CCATGGGGGACAAACCCATGAGTATATTTAGAAATGAAAGTAATAGGAACACATCCTGGATTTCTGGTGGTAGTGGGGTGCCATAAACGAGAAAAACAAATGGGAGCTCATAAAGAGCATCCTTCATAGGAAAATCCATCTACCCTTGGGGAATAATAGAGTCAGTAGAAGGGTAACCAAGTAAAGAAGCATTATTAACATATACAGGGTATGAGGGATCATCCCAGACCACCAACCTTAAAGGGGGGAGTCAGGCACATAGGCCCAATATGGGGATCTGTCACCTGCCACCACACCCACCTGGCAGGCGACCACAGCCATCATAGCCAGGAACAGGGTAGCAGTATCAAAAGCATTCCCGCCATGCTCCTGTACCAGATGTACAGCTTCAGAGGTCAGTGCTTTCAGTTTTCCCCACACCGGGGTCCTGGCTCTGTCACGTCCCAGAGCAAGGGTCCGTTGAACCGGCACCGTTCCTGGTGGGATGATGGTCCTCCTCCTGAATGGGGGAATCAGTGTCCCCCACGCGGGAATGGGGGACTGGAGTAGGGGTAGATGAGTTGGGCTGGGAACCATCGGGGACCTTCCTCATTCCTAGGAAAAATACAAGCACTGCCTCATCCCCAAATGAGTACAGGATCAAGTCCCTGCCACGACCCTGTCATTGGATCTTTCCAGTGAACCAAAGCCTGGGCCGCAGGTGATGGGTGCCAGAAATGCCCTGCCACTGACACTCCATCATGGTCTAAGTTGAAAAAATTAATAATTAATAAAGCATGTGCCAACAGAGTATGTGGGAAGAAATGTCAATATCCCCCCTTTTTAACTTTTACAATCGCACCTTCAAAGTTCTTTTAGTCCTTTCAACAATACCTTGTACTTGAGGATTTTAGGGAATTCCGGTGGAATGGGAAATCTGAAGAGTGGCACAAAAATTAGCAATAGCCTTGGCTGCGTAGGCAGGGCCAGTGTCAGTCTTAATAGATTTAGGAATACCCATGACAGCAAAAGCTGCAAAGCAATGAGCTGTCACATAACAAGCAGCCTCATCTGAACGAGCTGAGGCAAAAAGAAAACCACAGCATGTATTTACTGTAACATGAACATAAACCAACTTCCCAAAAGAGGGAACCTGTATCACATTCATTTGCCACAGGTGTCCCGCAAGAGGCCCCTAGGATTCACACCTGTGGAAGGAGAGTACTGAAACTGTGGACAAACGGGACAATCCTTAACTCTGACATGCAGTTTCCCTGGAAAGTGCAAATTGGCGATGCAAACTCTGAACATTCTGATGATGAAAGTCGTGAGAAGCGGGGGCCGTAGAAGCAGAGGATGACAACGAGAAAGCAAAAAAGCGTGTCGCCGCATCAGCCAAAGCATTACCCTCAGATAAAG
>NW_007254151.1:0-6968 GCF_000164805.1 Carlito syrichta | reverse complement strand
GCCATGGAGATCGAGGGACAGGATCTCCTTTTAAGACATCAAATAGCGGCATAAGTTGTGCAGTGGTAATGCCAAGAGAGGGGCGCAACCAATTAATGTCACCTAACAACTTTTGGAAATTATTCAAGGTGGTTAAAGAATCAATTCTGATTTGGAGTTTCTGCATCTGGACTTTGCGTATGGATATAATTCTCCCAAGATATTCATAGGGAGTCGTCTGCTGCACCTTCTCTGGGGCAACAATGAGACCAGCATTATGGAGAGAATTTTGTAGTTTTAAAAATACCTCCTGCAACCTACTTACATTGATAAAGGACTTTGGCAAAGTCTCAGGATATAACATAAATGTACAAAAGACAATCACATTTCTTTACACCAACAATAAACACACACCCAAATAAAAAGCACAATTCCATTCACAATAGCCACAAAAAAAGTGAAATACCTTGGCATCTTCCTTACCAGAGACGTGAAAGACCTTTACAATGAAAACTACAAAACACTGCTCAAAAAAAATCAAAGATGACACAAACAAGTGGAAAAATATTCCATGCTCATGGACTGGAAGAATCAACATTGTGAAGATGTCCACCCCACCTAAGGCAATCTACAGATTTAATGCAATATCCTTCAAATTACCAGTAACATTCTTCTCAGACCTAGAAAAAACAATACAGGAATTCATATGGAAACACAAACAACCAAGAATAGCCAGAATAATCCTCAGCAAAAAAAAAAAAAAAAAAAAGCAGACGGTATCATATTACCAGATTTCAAACTTTACTATAAAGCTACAATAATCAAAACTGCTTGATATTGGTACAAAAACAGGGATATAGACCAATGGAATAGAATTGAGATTCCAGAAGCTAAACTTCAATTTCCCAACCAACTCATCTTCGACAAAGCCTCCACCACCTACCACTTGGGAGAGGAGAACCTATTCAGTAAATGGTGCTGGGAAAACTGGTTGACCACATGCAGAAGTCTCAAACAAGACCCCAATCTGTCCCCATACACAAAAACTAACTCTAAATGGATCAGAAACCTAAATGTAAAACCTCAAACCATAAGAACCTTAGAAAATTCAGGACATTCCCTTATGGAAACTGGAACTAGCATCCAATTCCTGAACAAAACCCAAAATCCACAGGCCATAAGAGATAAGATAGACAAGTGGGAACTCATTAAACTGACAAGCTCTGCAAAGCCAACGAAACTATCAAGAGAACAGGGAGACAGTCCACAGATTGGGAAAATGTATTTGCCATCTCCAGGTCCATCAAAGCCTTAAAATCTTGGATCTACAAAGAACTCAAATGTGCTAAGAGGAAAAAAACAAACAACCCCATTATAAAATGGGCAAAAGGTATGAACAGACACTTCTCAAAGGAAGACATCCAAGCAGCCAACAGACACATAAAGAATTGTTCAACGTCACTAATCATCAAGGAGATGTAAATCAAAACCACACTGAGATACCACCTAACACCAGTCAGAATGGCAATTATCAATAATTCAAAAAATAACAGTTGGTAGAGAGGGTGTGGGGAAAAGGGAACACTTCTACACTGTTGGTGGCAGTGTAACTAGTACAACCTCTGTGGAAAGCAGTGTGGTGATTCCTAAAAGCTCTAAATATTGACCTTCCATATGACCCTGCAAACCCTCTACTGGGAATATACCCTGAAGAACTCAAATTACTCCAACAAAAAGATACCTGTACACGAATGTTTGTCGCAGCATTGTTCACACTAGCAAGAACCTGGAACCAACCATGCTGTCCATCAAAAGAGGACTGAATTTTAAAAACGTGGTACATATACTCGATGGAATACTACGCAGTCATAAAAAAGAACAAAATCATGGATTTCGCAGCAACCTGGATGGAACTAGAGTCTGAGATGATCTCTCACAGAAACAAAAATCTGAGTATCACATGTTCTCACTCATATAGTGGACCTTGAACATCCACCATAAACTATAAAAAAAGGACTGACATTGGGGGAGGGTAGGGAAGGGAAGGAGGTGGGACTAATGGTAGTCAATATCTGTTTGGGGATGGGGAGACACTCCTTATTACCAAGGATGCCTGAACGATACACATTTGTATACCTAACCCTTAACTGTACCCCACAATTTTATAATAGAAAATGTTTAAAAAAATAAGTTTGAATAATATAGTATCAAAAAAATAAAACAATACCTCGTGCAATTGCTCTTCATCACGATGAGCAACTAGAATATTATCCACGTCATGGATGATATAAGCCTTGGGGAAATATGATGGAAAAGGTTGCAAGGCTCTGGCCACAAAACTTTGACACAAGGTGGGGCTATTGGCCATGCCTTGAGGCAGAACCTTCCATTGAAATCTGGGCCGGCTGCTGAAAATTAGCAGTCAGCAATGAGAACAGAGCGCTTTCAATCCTTGCAAAAAGTGGAATAGTAAAAAAGCAATCTTTAAGATCAATAATAAAAGGAGAATATTCATCTGGAATGGCTACAGGAGAGGGAAGAACAGTTTGCCCTGATCCCATCATTTCCATAGAATGATCTACTGCCCTCAAATCTTGTAGTAAATGCCAATTCCCTAAATTTTTTCTTAATCACAAAAATAGGAATATTCCAAGGACTATTTGAATGATCAATGTGACCGGCTGCAAGCTGCTCCTGAACAAGCGCAGTGGCCGCTGTAAGCTTTTCCTCAGAAAGTGGCCACTGCTCCACCCATACGGGGTCCTCAGACAACCAGATAACAGGGTCTGCGGTCTCTGATGGGGTCAGGAGAAGCAGTGGCATAGTGAAAAGCCTCAGGATGACTAAGACAAACCTCCCATTCTTTTGCGGTGAGGTTAGTGGATACTGCATTCCTTGATTAAACTTTCCCAATCCTTGATTTGGGTAGTAACCCTGTTCAAGCATCTGGGAAGTAACTTGAGGACTGAGGCTATAAAGTAATACCCCCACAGCTTGGAGGACATCTCTTCCTCAGAGATTGAGTGGTAAAAAGAAAAGTACATAGGGCTGAAAAACTCTCTCATGACCCTCATCATCCTTCCATTTCAGAGGCTGACTGCTCTGTCGAGGAGATTTGGATTGGCCAATGCTTTGCAAAGGAGACATAGCCTCCTGTAGAGGCCGAGAAGTTGGCCAGTGGGCTTGGCTGATAACAGAAACATCAGCTCCAGTGTCCATCCACCCTCGGAGTGTCTTTACTTCTATCTGTAAAGAGGACTCAGGGTGTTTCTCTCTGATAGCTGGTACCCAATAAGCATGATCAGAGGAACCAAGAGCATTGGTCCCCCGAGTATGAGGGGTCATTATTAGGCCAGTTTTCTTTAATGGGAGTAATACCAACTGGGCAATTTTCATACCTGCTGTTAGGGTGATGATGTTCCGAGGAACATTCCCCATAACCTTAATTTCTGCAGTATAATCTGAATCTATAACTCCAGGAAGGACTTGAAAACCCTTTGAGGCAAGCTACTGAATCCTAACAACAGCCCCACCGTGTTGTCAGGGAGGGGACCATAGACCCCTGTGGGTATTGCCTGAGGTCCCATCTCAAGAGTTAATATGATATTGGAGGAGGAGCTGAGGTCCAGTCTGGCACTCCCTGGGGTCGCGCGGTAGAGGTCGCTGACCTGCTGAGAGGGAAATTGCCCGGGGAAGCAAATTGGGCACGGGCTGAGGAGGATAGATTGACATTGCCCCAATTGTTTTAGGGGTTGGGCCTGGCCCCATCGGGAAGTTTCCCGACAATAGATTGCCTTTGGCATCTGTCTTGTATTGGCATTCATTCACCCAGTGACTTCCTCGCTTACATCTTGGACAGAGGGAGGGAGGACGACCTCTTCTTCCCCAGCATTAGCGGTAGAATTTTGAGCAGGACATTCCCTACTGAAATGCCCCAATGGCCCGCAGTTGAAACAGGGCCCTTGATTTCCCTTGGTGCCTCCTGATCTCATTACATTAAAAATTTTATGCGGTGGAGTCCCTTGCAAGGCATCAGCCACAGCCATTTCTTGCATGCATGCAGGCCCGATATCTGCACATAGGCCAATGTAATCTGACAAGTCCCCTTTCTTCCGATAGCGATGAATAGCCGCTTGGTAGGCAGAATTAGCATTCTCATAAGACAATAACTGTTTTACCAAAAGAGTCCCTGCCCACCATCTACCACCAAACGACCCACAGCCTTCAAGAGTCTAGATGCAAAATCGTGGTAAGGCTCGTCAGGTCCCTGGCGTATTTTGGAAAGCCGCTCTGTCTGAACTCCAGCCGAAGGTAGGCGGCGCCATGCTCCCGACGCTGCTCCACTGATCTGACCATACGCTGGTCAGCAATACAGGAGTTGCGCCTCTTGGGAGGAGTATTCTCCTTTGCCCAAAAGCATATCCAAATGAACCATATCCAGATTACCTCCTCTATTTCTTTCAGCTTGCTCTGTGCATCCGTCCCAGAAAATCTGTCTTCCATAACAGATATTCCCCACCCAAAAACCATGCCTTTGCACCACATGCCAATCAGAGGGAGTCAAGGCTTCTTGTGACATGCTTTCCAGCACAAGCAATGGGAACGGTGCTGTAGCTCCATATTGTGCCACAGCAGTTTTAAGGTCCTTCAGGGACTTAAGAGACAGAGTCTGATACTCTCGCTTCTCCCTTCCCTGATCATCAAAGCCTGTAGTCTCTACCGGATAGCCGTGAAATCCTTCCAAATCATCTCCCTGCAGCAAGGCAGACTGAACAGCCTTTTGTAAAGGGGAGAGACGCACCAGACGCCTCCTAACATCGGGCGGCCAAGTTTGAATGGGAACCAAGAAGGGGAAGGGCACAGATCCGTGATCCACGAGCAAGGCTCTAGTCAGCGACAATTGAGGGGCTGCTGGGACCCAATGGGTGCCCTTGCCATCTCCGGGAGAGATCTCCTCCTTAGAAATTGGGGTGTGACATGCCAGTATTTCCTTCTTTGAAATCAAAGTGCGACACACTGGTGCCTCCTCTTTTGAAACTGAACATTTTTTAGCTAGAACAGTAAGCAAATCCATAAGTTGAGCAAAAGTATCAATAGAAAAAGGAGGAACAGAGGACTCGACCTCCTCCATAGGCAGGCTAGGAGGCGCATAAAACTCAGACCCAGAGGCTCGAGTGGCCACAGATATCTTATCATAGTGATGCCAAGTAGCAGCCTCATCCTGCTTCTGTTGAAAATCTTCAGGAAGGTGTCTTTCCTGACCATCATGGGCACCTGAAGCAGGAACTGAGGGGGAACGTCACAATGAAGGAAGAATCTGCTCCATTCTATGAAACTCATGAGAGGGGTTAGGCCATCCCTTACCAGATTCCACAGAGAAAAGACGTTTACTGGCATGGCTTCAGGACCATGGGCTTGATAATGATCCTTCAAAGGATTACCTACCTTTTCCCAGGTATTCAGGTTAACCGTCCTGGCCTCAGGTAGCCAAGGACATACTTCCTCTACCAAACTGCAAAAATCTATCTAATTGTCTATCTGTAACCTTAGTTCCTCTAGCTTTCAGCATAGATTTTGACATCTCCACAAATAGAGTGCTTTCCTTAGAATGTAAATGTCCCATGTTTTACTCCCAATGATTAATCCTATTACTCGGTTACTTACTCAGTGAATCACAGTGCTCCACAAGAAAAGCTGGCCTCCTCGAGGGTTCCGACCCCAGTACTCAGGACCCTGTTCAGGCACCACTTGTGGAAGTCCAACCTCCATAGAGCAGGGCCTGAGGTGGGGGGAGGGAATGAGAATAGAAAGACAAAGAACACCAGGATTGGAGGTCTCTCACTTCAATAGGTGAGGGCAAGTTTATTTTCACAGCGTGTTTTTTATATAGGGCAAAACTACATAAACAAGAAATATCTTAATGCTGGCATCAGCTGGGAAAAAGTTGAATGCTTGTTACTTTCTTGACAAGCTTACTATAGTACTAACATCTTTGTTTTTTGCGAGTCTAAGCAAAACCATTAACATCTGTGTTCTCTGAAGTTCTGAGTAAAGTTATTATCAAAGCAGGCTACATCCAATGTATGCAGACTAGAGGTCACACCACCTGAATCCTACTAAATCAACATTCCCAGGGGCAAACAGTGAGAGAAGAAAACACTGGCCAAGCTCTTGTTGGAGCCAGGCCAGAAACACAAGGATCTGGTCAAGCTTGTGTATTTTTAGGACATAAGGACCTTGTCAGTTTATGTCCTTGTTTCTTTCAACTATGAAAAGTAATATGAGCCGGGCTTGGTGGCTCAGCCTGTCATCCCGTGCTTTGGGAGGCTGAGGTGAGTGAATTGCCTGAGCTCGTGGGTTCGAGACCCGCCTGGGAAACTTAGAGAGACCTCATCTCTACAATAAATCAAAAAAGTCAGCCGGGCATGGTAGCGCATACCTGTAATTCCGGCTACTTGGAAGGCTGAGGCGGAAAGATCACCAGAGCCCAGCAGGTCGAGGTTACAGTGGCTGGGAGCAGCCACTGCACTCCATTCTGGGCGACAGAGTGAGGCTCCAACTCAAAAAAAAAAAAAAGGAAAAGTGACATGAAAATGCCTCAAGAAATTAAAAATGAAACTATCCTGTGACCGGCACACCCACTTCTGGTGTCTATCCAAAGACACCAAGCAGAACGTACAAAAGATATGTGTACATCCATGTTTATAGCAGCATTATTTACAAATGCCAATAGGAGGAAGCAACCTAAATGTTCTTAAAAGAATAAATGGACAGAAAAAAGTGGCATTCTTTAAAAAAACAAATCTTGTCAACTGTTATGGTAACAATAAATCTTGTGGACATTATGTTAATGTAAATAAGACAGTATCAGCTGAATGTGTTTGCTCATGTCTGTAATCCCAGCCCTAAGATGAGCAGTTCAAGACCTGCCTAAAGCCAGGATCAGTGGCTCAGCCTGTAATCCCGTGCTTTGGGAGGCCGAGGTGATT
>NW_007254150.1:0-8182 GCF_000164805.1 Carlito syrichta | reverse complement strand
ACACAAAAGGATTTGTAGGGCCAGATCCTCGATTAAAACTATCAAGAGGACCAGAAAGTTCCTGGGGATCTCTAATGACAGATTTAGGGTATCCACTGAGCAAGTAGCTCTGAAAAATGTAGGGACTTTGAAGCCCAGATTGCCGATTAAACCTTATGAAGAGCCCCTGTAGATTCTTAGAATGAGGACTCCTAGACCGAATTTCCTTTTCGTTCTCAGCAAGATTCCCTAATTTTCCCACATGATGTGGATCCCAAAACTCTGTATACAAATAGGCAGATGCCGAGAAGTTTACTAGAGTGTGGAATCCATGAATCCAGATTACACTTAAAAGTATCTAATATATATTTGGCAACTTCAAAACACCAGGCCCCTATCCGAATTGAAGGACAAATACAAGTTTTAGGATTACAAGGTACATCTTAAGACTAGAGTTACCTACTAATATGGTGATAAGAATCTTTGGGTCCCATTGTTGTCCCGAGGAAGCCAATGGACTACTAGGTCCACATTCTCGGTTACAACTATCAAGAAGACCAGAAGGTTGCTGAGAATCTATAATGACAAAATTGTCATATCCAAGAGGCATATAGCACTAAAAAATTGGGGAATTAGAAGCCCAGATTCCAGATTAGCCCTTTAAGGTGACCATGTAGACTTCTAGGATAGGCAACCCAAATAACCCAGATTCTTTTTGTTCTCAGTATGACTCCAGCACGTTACTTGACGATGTTGAAATAAAAACTCTTATATAACACTATTCATTCTCCCAAAAGGCCAGGAGGGCCTTGGAAGCCAAGATTGCTAGATCCCCTTTAAGAATACATCCTAAATATGTGGGAATTCAGAAACCCAAGTTACAAAATCAATCTAAAATTCCAGCAGTAGTTTCTGGATTAGGAGGTAAACTGAAGCCAGAAATTACAATAAAAATGGCGAGATGATTCATTGGGTTGTGGAATCTGGCCTTACAGCCTCTTACAAAAAAGGCCAAGCAGTTGGCCAGATTCTCTATCACAACTAAGAAGATGAGCAGTTGCTTCCTGGTGATTCGTAATGACAGATTTGTGGCACGGATATAGTAATTAGCTCTGAAAAATTGGGGGATTGGGACTCCCAAATGCCTGATTAGCATTTAAAAAATCCTGTAGGCTTCTAGTTATGAGAACTTCCTTAAGGCAGGGAAAAATTTGCAAATATCCAGAATTTTGCTGGTCACATGGAAACTGATTTTTTTGTTCCACATTGGTATCATGAGTAGAAGCTTTCTAAGGACATAGTGTGTCAGATTCTTGTTTCGATCTCAGCAATACGACCAGATGTTTCCCAGTGGCCTGAAAGTCCGGACACATGGCTCCCAATGGAAAGACTGCAGAATGTTCCTGTGCACTTGGAACCCAAGAACTTTGTGCCCTCCCAAAAATACCTTCTAAACTTGATGCAACATCTAAAGCCAAGGTCCTAATTCCAAATAGCTGAATTACCAGAAGTTTCTAGGTATGAGGTAACCCTGAACTCAGGGTTTACATTCAAAAAACACGAGATGATTACTTGTGTCCTGGAATTTGACGTTAGAGGATCCAGAATCTAAATGGACTTGTAGTGCCATATTTTCGTTTAAACTATCGAGAGGACCAGAATGTTGCTGGACTTCTGGAATGACTCATTCATAATATCCACATAGGAAACAGCTCTGAAAAATATGGGGACATCAAAGCCCGGAGATTTGTAGGCATTAGCAAAACGCCCTGTACATTATAGGAATTGAGGACTCGTGTAACCGAGATTCTTTATTCTTCCTTAGCAAGAGCCCATGTAGTTTCCTGTATATGAGGACTCCCATTCCCCCGTTTCCTGCTTCGAAATCCTAATTCTTGCTTAGCCCTTAGCAAGGCTCCAGGTAGATTTTTGGCATTGAGGACTCGTGAAAACCAGACTCCTTATTCTTTCTTAGCAAGAGGTTGTGAAGTTTCCTGTATATGAAGACTCCCATTACCCAGATTCCTGCTTCGAAACCCTAATTCTTCTTTATCCCTTAGAAAGGTGTCCTGTAGCTTTTTAGGACTGAGGACATGTGTTACCCAGATTCCTTATTCTTCCATAACAACAGGCTGTGAAGTTTTCTATATATGAGGACTCCCATTACCCAGATTCCTACTTCAAAACCGGATTCTCGGTTACCTCTTAATAAGACGCCCTGTGGATTTTTGGGATTGAGGACTAGTTCAACCAAAATTCCTCATTCTTCCTTAGCAAGTGGCCATGATTTCCTGTACATGAGAACGCCCATTACCCAGAATCCTGCTTCATTCTCAGCAAAGCACTGAGGCATTTCTTGGTGACCTAGAATTCCAGCTGTTTGGGTATCCAGAGAAAGACTCCTATAAGGTTCTTGGGTTACTGGATACAAGATTCCAGGTTTGCCTTAAGAAGACAACCCCAAAATGTGGAATCTTCTAAACTCAATGTCCCAATTCCCACCAGAATGACCACAGGAAATTTACATAGTTTGAGGTAACCTGAATTGAGGGATTTTGTACCAATATGCCATGTGATTCCTGGGGTACCTGATTATGTTCGTAGATGCTCCTAGGACATACAAGGATTTGTATGGCCAGAACCTCGATTACAACTATCAAGAGGACCACAAAGTTCCTGGGGATCTCTAATGACAGATTTAGGGTATCCACGGAGCCAGTAGCTCTGAAAAATGTAGGGACCTTAAAGCTCAGATTGCTGATTAAACCATATGAAGAGACCCTGTAGATTCTGGTGAATGAGGACTACTAGAACCGGATTTCCTTTTCGTACTCAGCAAGATGCCCTGATTTTTCCTCGTGATGTGGATGCCAAAACTCTGTATGCTAATAGGCAGATGCCCAGATGTTTCCCAGGGCGTGGAACCCATGAATCCTGATTACCCTTAAAAGTACCTAATAAATATTTGGCAACCTCAAAACACCAGGCCCCTATTCGAATTGAAAGACTAACGGAAGTTTTAGGATTACAAGGTACATCTTAAGACGAGAGTTACCTTCAAATATGGCAATAAGATTTTTGCATCCTGGAAACTGACCTTTGTTGTCCTGAGGACCCCAATGAACTTGTATGTCCACATTCTCGGTTACAACTGTCAAGAAGACCAGAAGGTTTTTGAGAATCTATAATGAAAAAATTGTATAACCAAAAGACATGTAGCACTAAATAATGTGGGGAATTAGAAGCCCAGATTTCAGATTAGCCCTTATAATATGGCCATGTAGATTTCTTGGATTGGTGACCCAAATAACCCAGATTCATTTTATTGTCAGTAAGACACCCGCACGTTACCTGACGATGTGGAAGCAAAAACTCTTATATTCCACTATTCATTCGCCCTAAAGGTCAGGAGGGCCCTGGAATCCAAGATTGCTGGATCCCCTTTTAGAATACATCCTAAATATGTGGGAAATCCTTATCCCAAGTTACAAAATCAATCTAAAATTCCAGCAGTAGTTTCTGGATTGGAAGGTAAACCTTAAGCCGAAATTACACTAAAAATAGCGAGATGATTCATTAGGTTGTGGAATCTGACCTTACAGCCTCCTGCAAAAAAAGCCAAGCAGATGGCCAGATTCTCTATTACAACTAAGAAGACAAGCAGTTGGTTATTGGTGATTGGTAATGACAGATTTGTGGTACAGATACAGGAATTAGCTCTAAAAATTTGGGGACTGGGACTCCCAAATTCCTGATTAGCATTTAGAAAAAATCTGTAGGCTTCCAAGTATGAGAACTTCCTTAATCCAGGGAAAAATGAGCAACTGCCCAGAAGTTTGCTGGTCACATGGAAATTGATTTTTCTTGTTCCACATTGGTAACATGAGGAGAAGCATTCTAGGGACATAGTGTCTGAGATTCCTGTTCGTTCTCAGCAATACGACCAGCTGTTTCCCCGTACCCTGGAAGTCCAGACCCGTGACTCCCAATAGAAAGACTCCAGAATGTTCCTGTGGACTTGGAAACCAAGACCCTGGTGACCTCCAAAAATTCCTGCTAAACATGGTGCAACATCCAAACCCAAGGTCCTAATTCCAAATAGCTAATCTATCAGAAGTTTCTGGAGTACGAGGTAACCCTGAACTCAGGACTTGTATTCAAAAAACCCGAGATGATTGCTTATGTCCTGAAATTTGTCGTTAGAGGATCCAGAATCTAAATGGACTTGTAATGCCATATTTTAGTTTAAACTATTGAGAGGACCGGAATGTTGCTGGACTTCTGGAATGACTGATTCACAATATCCACATAGGAAACAGCTCTGAGAAATATGGGGACGTCAGAGCCCGGAGTCTTGTAGGTCTTAGCAAGATGCCCTGTACAATATAAGAATTGAGGACTCGTGTAACCCAGATTCTTTATTTTTCCTTAGCAAGAGCCCATGTAGTTTCCTGTATATGAGGACTCCCATTCCCCAGATTCCTGCTTCGAAATCCTGATTCTTGTTGAGCCCGTAGCAAGATGCCCAGATTTTTGCCATTGAGGACACATTAAAACCAGATTCCTTATTCTTTCTTAGCAAGAGGCTCTATAGCTCCCTGTAAATGAATACTCCCATTACCCAGATTCCTTCTTCGAAACCGTGATTCTTTTTTAGCCCTTAGAAAGACGCCCTGTAGTTTATTAGGATTGAGGACAGGTGTAACTCAGATTCCTTATTTATCCTTAGGATGTGGCTGTGAAGTTTCTTATACATGAGGACTCCCATTCCCGAGATTCATGCTTCAAATCCCCGATAATTTTTTCTCCCTTAATAAGATTCCCTCTAGGTTTTTGGGATTTGAGGACATGTGTAACCTAGATTCCTTTTTCTCCTGTAGCAAGAGGCCATGTAGTTGCCCGTATATTAGGACTCCCTTTACGCAAATTCCTGCTCTGTTCTCCGCAATACCGAAGATATTTCCTGATGAACGTACAATCCCAGTTGTTTGGAAATCAATAGAAAGACTCCCATATAGTACCTGGGAACTGTAATCCAAGTTAACAGATTCCCCTTAACAAGGCATCGTAAAAATGTGGAATATTCTAAACCCAATATCCCAATTCCCACCAGCATGACCACAAGAAATTTCGGTATTTTTAGTTAACCTGAATTGAGGAATTTTGTCACCAAATGCCAATTGATTCCTGGGGAACTGGATAATGGCCGAAGATGTTCTTAAGAAACAAAAGGAATTGTAGGTTTAGATGCTCGATTACAGCTATCTAGAGGACTGGAATCGTCTTGAATGTGTAATTAGAGATTTTAGGTATCCACTCAGTAAATAGCTCTGAAAAATGTAGGGACCCACAAGCCCAGATTTCTCATTAAACTCATCGAGAGACCATATAAATTTTGATGATTGAGGACTCCCTGAACCCGGATTCTCTTCTCATTCTCAGCAAAATGCCCTCATTTTCCCTTGTGATCTGGACTCCAAAATTCTGTATGCAAATGGAGAAATGCCCAGTTTTCTCCCAAGGACGTGGAATCCGTGATTCCTGGTTACCTTTAAAAATATGTACTATATGCTTAGCAACGTCAAAAACCCCAGCCCATATCAAATAGATACACAAAATCAGTTTTAGGATTACAGGGTACATCTTAAGACAAGTGTTACACACAAATATGGCGAGATGATTCTTTCAGTCCTGGAATCAGGCTTAGTTGTCTGGAAGAAACCAACTGAATTGCAGAGACTGGTTCTTGGTTATAACAATCAAGAAACCAGAAGACTGCTGGGAATCTATAATGACACTTGTCCTTTCCAAGTGGCAATTTGCTCTGAAGAATTTGGAGAACTAGAAGCCCAGATCCAGATAAGCTCTTATAATGGAGCACTGTAGAATTCATGGATTGAGGTTCAGAATCTAAATGGACTTGTATTGCTTATTTCATTTAAACTATCAAGAGGAGGAGAATGTTTCAGGACTTCTAGAAAGACTGATTCATAATATCCACATAGGACACAGTTCTGAAAAATATGGGGACGTCGAAGTCCGGAGTCGTGTAGGCCTAAGCAAGATGCCTTGTACATTGTAGTAATTGAGTTCTCGTGTAACCCAGATTCTTTATTCTTCCTTATTAAGAGCTCGTGTAGTTTCCTGTTTATGAGGACTCCCATTCCTCAGATTCCTGCTTCGAAATCCTGATTCTTGTTTAGCCCTTAGCAAGATGCCCAGTAGATTTTTGGCAATGAGGACTCGTGAAAACCAGATTCCTTATTCTTTCTTAGCAAGAGGCTGTGTAGTTTCCTGTATATGAAGACTCCCATTCCCAAGATTCTTGCTTCCAAACCCTGATTCTTGTTTAGCCCTTAGAAAGAAGCTCTGTAGCTTTTTAAGATTCAGGACATGTGTTACCCAGGTTCCTTATTCATCCTTAGCAAGAGGCTGTGAAGTTTCCTATATGTGAGGACTCCCATTCCCCAGATTCATGCCTCAAATCCCTGATACATTTTTCTCCCTTAGTGAGAATCCCTGTAGGTTTTTGGGATTTGTGGACTCGTGTAACCCAGATTCCTTTTTGTAACATAGCAAGAGGCCATGTAGTTTCCCATATATGAGGACTCCCTTCACGCAGATTACTGCTCCATTTCAGCAATACCTGAGATATTTCTGATGAACGGAGAATCCCAGTTGTTTGGATATCAATAGAAAGACTCTCATATTGTACTTGGGAACTGTAATCCAAGTTACCAGATTCCCCTTAACAAGACATTATAAAAATGTGGATTATTCTAAACCCAATATTTCAATTATCACCAGCTTTACAACAAGAAATTTCGGTATTTTGAGGTAACATGAAGTGAGTGATTTTGTCGCAAAATGCCAGTTGTTTACTGGGGAACTGGATTATGGCCAAAGATGTTCATCAGAAACAAAAGGAATTGCAGGACCAGATACTCAATTACAACTATATAGAGAACCGAAATCGTCTTGGATCTATAATTAGAGATTTTACGTATCTACCCAGCAAGTAGCACTGAAAAATGTAGGGACCTACAAGCCCAGATTCCTCATTCAACATATCAAGTGGTCATATAGATTTTGATGATTGATGACTCACTGAACCCGGATTCTCCCCTCATTCTCAGCAAGATGCCCTGATTTCCCTGGCGATCTGGACTCCAAAATTCTGCATGCAAATGGACAAATGACCAGTTTTTTCCCCAGGGACGTGGAATCCGTGATTCCTGGTTACCTTTAAAAATATGTACTACATGCTTAGCAACCTCAAAAGTCCCAGCTCATGTCAAATAGATGCACAAATGAAGTTGTAGGATTACAGGGTACATCTTAAGACAAGTGTTACACACAAATATGGCGAGATGATTCAGTCCTGGAATCTGGTTTAGTTGTCCTGAGGAAACCAACTGAATTGCAGAGAGTGGTTCTGGTTATAACAATGAAGAAACCAGAAGGCTGCTGGGAATCTATAATGACACTTGTCCTTTCCAAGTGGCAAGTTGCTCTGAAGAATTTGGAGAACCTGAAGCCCAGATTCCAGATAAGCCCTTATAATGAAGCACTGTAGAATTCATGGATTGAGGCCTCCCATAACCCAGATTCCTTTTTTATTGTCTGAAAGACACCCGGACGTTTTCTTGTGATGTGGATGTCCAAATTCTTACATACCAATACTCATAGGGCCAGAAGTTTCCCATGGACCTGGAATCCAAGATTGCTGGTTCCCTCTTAAGAATAAGTCCTAAATATGTGGGAAACTCTAATCCCATATTCTGAGTACCAAAACGAATGGCCAACAATATTTTCTAGACTAAGAACCAGTGGTCACATTACCAAATGGAAAGATGATCCTTTGATTGCGGAATCTGGCCTTTCAGGACCTTATGAAACAAACGGACCTGTAGGCTGGATTCTCAATTACAACTATCAAGAGGCGCAGCCTGTTCCTGGGGATCGGTAATGCCCGATATGTGGTATGCATATAGGACATTGCTGTGAGTATTATGGGGACTAGGACTCCCAGATTCCAATTTAACATTGACCTAAAGTCCCTGTCGATTCCAAAGTATGAGCACTGTCTTAAACCAGGGATAAGTTAGCAATTGGCCAGATGTTTGCAAGTTACATGGAAACGGAGTGTCCTGGTTCCTTTTTCATAACACGTGTAGAAACTTTCAAGGGACACAGTGAACCA
>NW_007254149.1:1950-5105 GCF_000164805.1 Carlito syrichta | reverse complement strand
CAGATACATGCATTGAAAGCTTGATTCTTGTTTAGATCTTAGGAAGACGCTGTATATTTTTTTGGAGATTGAGAAAAGATGTCACTCACATTCCTTATTCTTTCTTGGGAAAAGTCAGTGCATTTGCCTGTATATGAGCATTTCATTTCCCTAGTTTATGCTTCAAAACCCAAATTCGTGTTTAGCCCTTAGCAAGAAACAATGCAGTTTTATTGGGATGGAGGACACGTGTAAACCAGATTCCTTATTCTCCTTTAGCAATAGAAAGTGTAGTTTCCTGTATATGAGGACTCCCATTATCCAGGTTCCTACTCCCAAAACCTGAATGGTGGTTTTCTCTTACCAGGACGGTCTGTATGTTTTTGGGATGGAGCCCTCGTGTAACCTAGACTCCTTATTCTTCCGTAGCAAAAGGTCGTGTAGTTATCTGTATATGAGGATTACCATTATTGAAATTCCTACTTCATTTTCAGAAAGACGGCTAGATATTTTCTGGTAACTTAGAATTCCAGTTGCTTAGATATCAAGAGAAAGACTCCTATAAAGTTCTTGAGGAATTGGTACCCAAGATTGCTGGTCCCTTTTCAAAAAACACACTAAAAATATGGATACATAGAAGCCCAGATTGCTGATTAAACCTTATCAAGAGACTTCGTAGATTTAGGCGATAGAGAACTCCAGGAATCGGATATTCCTGTATATTACGACTCTCATTAGGTACATCCTGCTTCGAAGCTCTGATTCTTTTTAGAACATTCCAAGATTCTCTGTAGACTTTTAGGATTGAGGACTCGAGTAACCCAGATTCCTTATTCTTTCTAGGCAAAAGTTCATGTAGTTGCCTGTCAATAAGGACTCCATTTTTCAAATTCATGTTCGAAAACACCATGATTCGTATTTAGCCCATAGCAAGATGACCTTAAGCTTTTTTGGGATTGACACTAGTAACACAGATTCCTTTTCTTACTTAGCAATAGGCAGTGAAGCTTCCTTTATGTGAGGACTTCCATTACCCAGATTCCTACTTCAAAAACCTGATGTGTGTTTACGTCTTAGGAAGACGGGCTGCAGTTTTGGGATTGAGGACTCATATAAGGAAGATTACTTATACTTCCTTAAAAATATGTCGTGTAGTTTCCTGTATATGACGACCTCCATTATCCAGCTTCCTCCTCCACTCTGCAGCATGCTGGGACAGTTCCTGGTGACAGAGAATTCCAGTGTTTTGAATATCAAGAGAAAGACATCCATAATTTTCTTTGGGAACTGAAATCCAAGATTCCTGGTTCCCCATCACAAGACCTCCACAAAATGTGGAATATTCCAAACCCAAAATCCCAATTCCTACCTGCCCACCCACAAAAATTTTCTGTGCTTTGAGGTCACATGAATCGAGGAATTTTGTACCAATATACTTTTTGATTCTGGGGAATATGATTATGTTCGTTGATGGCCCTGGAAACAAAAGAATTTCAAGGGCCAAATCCTTGATTACAACTAACAAGAGAACCAGAAAGATCTTGAGGATCTGTTATGGCAGATTTAGCTTATCCACGGAGCAAGTAGCTCTGAAAATGTAGGAACCCAGAAGCCCAGATTGCTGATTAAACCGTATCAAGAGTCCCTGCATATTCCGGAAAATGAGAATGCCTAGAACCGGATTTCCTTTTTATTCTCTGTAAGATGCCCTGATTTTTCCTGTTGATTTGGATTCCAAAATCAGTATATCAAAAGACAGATGACCAGAAGTTACCTAGGTTCGTGCATTCCATGATTCCTGGTTACCATTAAAAGTACGTAGTAAACATTAGGCAAGTGCAAAACACTTGTCCCATCTCAAAATAAAAAGAAACACGGAAAGGGAAGTATTACAGGGTTCTCCTTAAGACCAGAGTAACAACCAAATATGGCAAGAAGATTCTTTTTGTCCTGGAATCTGACCTTAGTTCTTCTGAGGAACCTAACGGACTTGGAGTGCCCAATACTATTTACAACTTTTAAGAGGACCAGAATGTTGCTGGAGTCCTGAAATGACCAATTCATAATATCCGAATGCTAAATTGCTCTGAAACATTTGGGAAGCTCAAAGATCTGTTTCTTGTTTGTCCCATAACAGACAACCTGGTAATTTTTTTGATTGAGGACGCGTACAAAATTGATTCTTTATTCTTATTTAGTTGGAGGCCATGTAGTGTCCTGTATGTGAGGACCCTCTTTCCCTTGATTCCTGTTTCGAAATGCTGATTATTGTTTAGCCCTTAGTAAGAAGTCATGTCGATTTTTTGATAGAGGAATCGTGGAAAACAGATTTCTTCTCTTTCATTAGCACGAGGCCGTATAGTTTCCTGTATATGAGAATTTCTATTACCCACATTCATGCCTCGAATCACTGATCCATCTTTAGCCGTCAGCAATATGCCTTGTAGATTTTCAGGACTGAGGACTCATATAACCAAGATTCCTTATTTTTTCTTACCAAAAAGTCATGCAGTTGCCTGTAAATAAGGACTCCATTTTCCAGATTCCTGCTCGAAAACACCATGATTCGTGATTAGCCCATAGCAAGATGACCTTAAGCTTTTTTGGGATTGAGGACCTGAGTAATGTAGATTCCTTATTCTTACTTAGCAAGATGCAGTGAAGTTTCCTGTATGTGAGGACTCTCATTACCCAGATTCCTACTTCAAAAACCTGATACGTGATTACGTCTTAGGAAGACGGCCTGTAGTTTTTGGGATTGAGCACTCATATAAGTAGTATTCCTTATACTTCCTTAGCAATATGATGTGTAGTTTCCTGTATATGATGAACTCCATTACCCAGCTTCCTGCTTCACTCTGCAGGATGCCAAGACTGTTCCTGGTGACTAAGAATTCCAGTTTTTTGGATATCAAGAGAAAGACGTCCACAATGTTCTTTGGGAACTGGAATCCAAGATACCTGGATCCCCTTCACAAGACCTCCACAAAATGTGGAATATTAAAAACCCAAATCCCCAATTCCTACCTGACCACCCACAAGAATTCTCTGTTCTTTGAGGTCACCTGAATAATGAAGTTTTGTACCAATATACCTTTTCATTCTGGGGAATATGATTATGGTCGTAAGATGGTTCCAGGAAACAAAAGGAGTTCTAGGGTCAAATCCTTGATTAA
>NW_007254149.1:0-746 GCF_000164805.1 Carlito syrichta | reverse complement strand
ACCGTGGAAAACAGATTTCTTCTCTTTTATTAGCAAGAGGCCATGTGGATTCCTGTATACGAGAATTGCTATTACCCACATTCATGTCTTGAATCCCTGACACTTCTTTAACCGTCAGCAAGATGCCCTGTAGATTTTCAGGACTGGGGACTCCTATAGCCCAGATTCCTTATTTTTAGCAACAGCCGTGCACTTTCCTTTATATGAGTACTCCTGTTCACAGATGCATGCGTCGAAAACTCGATTCATGTTTAGATCTTAGGAAGACGCTGTATACTTTTTTGGAGATTGAAAAAACATGTCACCCACATTCCTTATTCTTTCTTAGGAAAAGTCAGTGCATTTGCCTGTATATGAGGATTTCATTTCCCTTGTTTATGCTTCAAAAACCCAAATTCGTGTTTAGCCCTTAGTAAGAAACCCAGAAGTTTTATTGGGATGGAGGACACTTGTAAACCAGATTCCTTACTCTCCTTTACCAATAGACAGTGCAGTTTCCAGTATGTGAGTGCTCCCATTATCCAGATACCTACTCCCAAATCCTGAATGGTGGTTATCTCTTAGCAAGACGGTCTGTAGGTTTTTGGGATGGAGGCCTCGTGTAAACACGATTCCTTATGCTTCCGTAACAACAGGTCGTGTAGTGTTCTGTATATGAGGACTCCCATTCCTGAAATTCCTGCTACATTCCTAGCAAGACGCCAAGTTATTTTCTGGTGACCTAGAATTCCAATTGCTTGATATCA
>NW_007254148.1:1093-14018 GCF_000164805.1 Carlito syrichta | reverse complement strand
CTCCTGCCCTTCCCAAAGAGAGTTGCTGATCTGCTTTCTGTCACTTTAAATGAGTTTGCATTTTTTAGTATTGGATATAATGGAGGGGATTGTATTGAATCTATAGGTAAATTTGGGAGCCATCTCAGCAATGTATATCTTACCAATATTGAGATCCCAAACTATAAGATGGTATATTTCTCAATTTATTTAGGTATTTTGACTTTTTCAGCAAGATTTTAATTTTGCTTTAACAGGTCTTGCAAATATTTTGTTAAATTTACCTTTAAGCATTTCATAATTTAGATATTATTTTATGTGATATTGATCTTTTCAGTTTGTTTTTCAGTTTATTCATATTCTAATTTTCAATTCTATATGCTAGTATGTAGAACTACAATTGATTTGGTACATTGATCTGTGATATGTTTTAACCAAAGTGATATGTTTTAACCATACCATTGATCTGTGATATAGTTAAACTTACTTATGCATATATTCAGTATTTTTTAGAGTAGATTTTTTAGGATTTTCTGTGCACAGAGTCATAATCTGTCTCTTATTTATTTTTTGCCTGATCACCCTGGTGAGGCCCTTGAGTACCATGGTAATTAGAAGTAATAGGAACAGTTTGACTTTGTTCAGTTTCCTGACATGGGAGGGTGTATGGGAAAAGTTCAGTATTTTACCATGAAGTTAAGGGTTTTTTTTAAAAACACTTATTATCAAATTGTGAAAGTTTTTTGAGTATTAAAGGAACTTTTCATTTTGGTGCCTAACCTTACTCTTTTCCACCTGGTCATATGTACTGTTCATGTTCTATATTGGTAGACTATATTCACTAATGTGCTAAGATATTTTGACTCAATATTCATGAGGATTGGTACTCTGTAATTTTTTCTTATGATGTCTTTCTCAGGATTTGGTTTTTAAGTACTATTAGCTCATGAAATGAGTTGAAAATGGTTTTGCCTTAGTCTTTTTTCTGAAACAGTTTGCATAAAATAAACATTTTATCTAATATTAAACATCTGATACATTTTACCAGGGCCAAGTCATCTGGGCCTGTAGTCTTCTCTATGGAAATAAGGCTATTAACATTCAATTACTTCTGATGTCAATTTTGGAAATTTCTGTCTTTTAAAGATATTTAACCTAAGTTATTGAACTTGTTGACAAAGATATCCACAAAGCTCTTTTGTTACCTTTTAAAATGTCAGTAAGAGCTATAGTGGTGTTTCCTCTTTCATTCCTGATGTTTACATTTGTGTCTCATTGATCTTTAAATGAGATTAATGGTTCTTAGTATTGTTTATCCATGTTCCATTTCATTGACTTTTATTCTTTACTCTTTCCTTCTTTTATTTGTTCTACTTTTTTTTCCTAGGTTTTTCATGTGGAAACTTAAGTCATTGAATTTAATGTTTCTTCTTTTCTAATATTCCTCTAAATACTACTTTACTGCATCCTACAAATTTTGATATGCTGTGTTCTTATTTGTATTCAGTTCAAAATACTTTCTAATTTGTCTTACAATGTCCTATTTGACTCAGTAGTTATTGAGAAATATATCATTTAATTTCCAAATAATTGCCATTATTTGGATATTCTCTATCTATTGATTTCTGATTTGTTCAGAGAATATAATCTGTATGTCATCAACTCATTTAAGTTTATTGAGACTTTTCTATGCCCATTACACAGTCTATCTTTGTGAATATTTGTGAATATTCTTTTATTCATTAAAAAGAATGTATATTCTGCAGTTATTTGGTATGAATTTCTGTAATTATCAACTAGGTCAAAGTGTTTTAGAGTGTTGTTCAAGCCTTCTGTGTTTTTACTGATTTTCCATATACTTCAATCAATTTGAGGTAATGAGTTTTAAACATAACCAACTATAGCTGTGCACTTATCTATTTATCTTTTAAGTTTTGCTAGTTTGTCTTTATGTAATTTGAATTTCTATTATTAGCACAATGCATATTTACAATTTTTGTATTGGCTTAATAAATTGACTTTTATATTATGAAAGATCTTCCTTATCACTGGTAATATTTCTTGTTGTTATGAAGTATACCTTGTCTGATGTTAATATAAATGCTTCATTTATTACAACTAGTGTTTGCATGGTATATCTTTTTCAATTCTTTTACTTTTAATCTACTTTTCTGTATTAAAAATGTGTTTCTTGTTGACAGCATGTAACCCTTGCATTTTAATTGCTATAATTAATATATTTATATTTAATGTCATTATTGCTGTTTTTGAACTAAGCATACCACCTTGTTATTTGTTTTTTAATTGTCCCTTTGTTTGTTATTCCTTGTCTCCCTTTTTCCTGATTCTTTTGTTCATTAAATTTTTTATCATAACTAACAAAGTTTCACATTTATTTCTCAAAGGTCTTCTTATGAGTTATAGAAGTCAATGTTGTTATTGATTTTATCTTTCAGTACTCAAATATACAATTCTTTTGTCTTCTGGAGTTTATTATTTTATTGTGAACTCAGATATTTTTATTATTAGTCTACTGAACTTAGTGTATATTTTATTCTCTAACTGATTTATACTTTTTTCCATCTCTGGTTTATAGAAATTTGACTGTGATATGCCTAGATTAGAATAACTTTGTATTTATGTTGTGACATTCAGTGAGATTCTTAAATCTGTTCATCAGCTGTGGAAAATGTTTGTTTACTTATTTATTTTTTGAGTTGGAACCTCACTCTGTAACCCAGACTGGAGTGCAGTGGCCGCTCCCGGCCACCGCAGCCTTGGCCTGCTGGGCTCCGGCAATCCTTCCGCCTCAGCCTTCCGAGTAGCCGGAATTACAGGCATGCGTCACCACGCCTGGCTGATTTTTTATTTATTGGAGAGATGAGGTCTCACTGCCCAGGCAGGTCTTGAACCCACGGGCTCAAGCAATTCACTCACCTCAGCCTCCCAAAGGTGCAGGATTACAGGCTGAGCCACCGAGCCCGGCATGTTTGTTTATTTTTATTTCAATTATTTTTTCTTTCTTATTAGCTCCTTTATCTCCTATTGGATTTCTGATTATAAGCATATTGTTTTATTTAAGCATGTCTCATAAACACATTTTAAACTTTCTTCTACATTTTTCCATTTTTTTTCTGTCTTTACTTAAGTGTGAATCTTTTCAATATAGCTCTTGTTTGAGTTTGCTATTCTTGCCTTGTGCTGTATTGTATGCTTTGTAATCCATTTGAATATGTAACTATTTCTTGATTTTAGATATTTTATTTTGTAATTCTAAAATGTTTATTTGATTGTTTTACATAGATTTTAAATATCTGATAGAATGCAACATTTTTCATGCATTGTGTCTATGTTTTTCTTAAATTTCTTTAATTTCTTTAGTAAATTATTTTTGTCTATAACTCTAACATCTAGATACTCCAATACTATTATGTATTGATCTTCATCAATATTATCTGCTTTTTAATATTTAATCATTTTTATTGCATATCATATATTTTTTATGACACATCATAGAGACTCTAGATTTTTTTTTTAATAAAAGTGTTAAATTTTGTCCTGACAGGCAAATAAATTACTGATGAATTACTCGGTCAAAGATAAGTCTCTACTATCTATTTTATCTTTATCTTTGCCCTTATTACAAGACAGCCATTATTCATATGGCATGGTCCCTTCTCCTTGTCATGGACTCTCTGGAATCTCATTGAGAACTTGGAGTGTTCACCAAGGTGTCTGCTCTGAGTGAGCCTGAACTTCGGTGTTTTCACAGCATTATGCAATCTTATAAATCTCTGCTCAAATCTGGTCTCCTAGCATTTTTCTCTGATATGTCTCCTGGTATCTCTCCATGGACATACACATAATAGACATCACAATAACCCAAGAGGAATCCTTGTGCAGAATTTCAGCCTCCATCCCTGCAGTTTTCTCCTCTTATAATACCCTGCCTGTTTTTTAGGCAGCCTGAGAGTTGGATCTCTGTTTCCTTCACTCAGTCAAACTGCCATTTTTCTGTTGGGTTTTATTCCTCTGTGCTATAGTTTGGAAAAATTTCTTCAGGAGGAAGGCTAGAATAAAGATGGAACTTAACTCATGTGCATCCCCTCTTTCTAGAAGCGTATCTTTGCCCTGGCTGCTGTACAATGCTTGTAAAAGTTGAACAAGTTATATCTAGCTTCTTAAAATGTTTATGGCAGAAGGGTAAGTTCAATGCCAGTACTTCTTCACAGCTTGAGACACAGGTTCTAAATATGCAATCTTTAAATTGTAAAGATTACTGTCATTTTACGTTACAAACATCATAACAATTCACAGATTCACTAATATTTCATAAAAGTGCCACTTATATTCTTACTTCAGTTAGATTATATACCCCCTTCAATTATTGCTAACCTTTATGTTGGAAATGGTATTGATTGTTTTAATTAGCATTTCACTGACTACTAGTGTTATTCTGCAACTTTTCATAGGTTTATGGACTATTTTCTTTTTCTGTGACTTCTATGGTCATATTTTATGCCTATTTTTATGCTCTGGTGTTTCTATTTTTCTCATTAATTCATAGGCATGATTTATACTTAAGGCTATTCATTCCTTGTCTGTTGCTTATGTTGCAAATATTGTTTGCAAGCCTGTCATTTTATTTTGACATCACATATATCACCTTTTATCAGACAGAATCTTTTACATTTTATAAATTAAATATGTAAATTTTTATAGCTTTGGGGCCTACTGTCTGTCTAGAAAAATATTTTTCTACATGCTTTTATAGTGACATATTTTAATCTATGTGTAATTTTTTTAATGGAACCCAAGGTAAACAACTAACATTATTTTTTAAATAGGTATATGGTTTTCTTAGCATCAATTTTGAATGACTAACTTTTAATCTTTAGATTATAATTTAAGTTTATTATGATCAAACTTTCCATAATTAGAAATGTTTCTGCTTAATTTGTAGATGTATTTATTCATGTAGTAATGCCACAGTGTTTGAATTGTAGTAACTTTTTACTAAATGATATACCTGCCTGTGAGTAAATAAATACTCATCTTCTTATAAGTGGTATTACTTGTATCTGAATGCCTCCAAATTGCAGTCATTATTCAAATTCTCTACTATTCACTCTTAATATAAATTCAAAGTTGATGTTTATCAAAAACAGAACTAAAATAGCTAAGTAACATTTTTTAGTTTTCATTTCTATTCCTAGGTTTTAAAAATGAGAGAATGATAGAATGTATTTTTAAAAACTCACATTTTTATCTCTAATTAAAACAAAATGCTCTGTAGAATATCTTTGCATCTTTTTAACCAGTTTCATTAATTCTAGCTACTGAAGTTAATTTAAATTCACTCTTGTAAAATGAGAGTTCAATATCAGCATTTTTTCTCTATTAGCATACTCAGTGAGACTTATAAATAGTCACCTACTAAGTAGTAAACACTAAGCAGGCTTGTCTATTGCAAATAATCTTAGTCAATAAATGTTATTTATGTCCAATTTGGGTATAAAGCTGCTAATCTGAGATCACAAAAGTATCTTTTTGTTAAAGCTAAGAGTATTTCTGCTTTGATGAGTTGCATATGCAAATATCTCACTTTCTTTCATCTACTTCTTTAACAGTTGTACCTAAAGAAATCTAAATGCTCGAATGCAAGTCAAATCTACTATAAATGAAACTGTGAGGATTGAAAAACTGATACGTATGGAAATACCTGTCATTCTGATTGGATAGTTTTAATGATGGCTAAAATTTAAGATAAATACAAGAAGAGGCTGACTTCCATACAACCTAACAAGAGGGCCCCATTATAATAACATTGGATTACAACTGAAAGAACTCCAAGACAAACTCTCTCTGAGGAAGTCCAAAGTATGTAACAAGAAAGATAAAAACAAGAACACTAGAGCTGAAGCCTCTGGCACTTATAGCTACAGAAGCAGTAAACACAGCCCATCTTTTAGCAAGATCATAAATCCTCACTTTAAAGGCCAATTTGGCGCAACTTCCATTACTGGATATAATATGTTCAACTTTTAATTAAAGAATTACAAGTCATGCCAAAAGACAAGAAAAAACACAGTATGAGGACCACCAAGGATCAGAAACAGACTCTGGAATGATGCCAATATTGGAATTATCTAGAGAGAATTTTAAATAACTATGATTAATGTGGTAAGGGGTCTAATGGAAAAAGTAGACAGCATGCAAGAACAGATGAATAATGCAGAGAGCAGGACTCTCTAATAGAGAATAAAAGGTAATACTGGATACATAACACAGTAACAGAAGGAAGAAGGAATGCCTTTGTTGGGCTCATCATTAGATTCAACATAGCCAAGGAAAATATCAGTGAGCTTGAAGATACATCAGGAAAAATTTCCCAAACTGAAATACTATATTACTGTAATATACTGTGGAGACCAAAATATGCTACTGCAAAATATGCTTCTTTGGCACATTTCAAAATGGCTATTTAGAGAAACTGCAGGAACAGGAATAGGCCTTTAAAAACTGTCCTTTTTAAAAAGAAATTTACATCTAACTATATCCGTAAAGTAAATAGCAGATAAATGCAAAGACTTTCTCTGAGCACCATCTCTCCTCACCATCAGCCTAAAGACAAATCTTGGAAAGATGACATTAACACCTGTCCAGAGTGCACCACAGGCTACCACCTATTCTTCTGAGGGCTGCTACCTGAAACGTTTTCTATGGAATAAGACAACTTTTGCTCACAGTGCAGTCTCTCCCCTCAAGCTTCCACAGTTTGTGGACACTACCTTCCAGAAGCCACCTATCCACTATTCCTTTCTGTATAGCATAAAATTTCAGTCATCTGAGCTTTCTTTGAGTCATATTTTGTAAGGCTTCTGTGTGTATGCATATAATAGACTTATATGTCTTTTTCTTCTGTTAAGCTGTCTACTCTCAGTGTATTCCAGACACTCAAATTATGTATTGAACCTTCAAAGGGTAGAAGAAAAGTTCCCTTCACACCTACAATACTAGTAATTAAACAGAATGAGAAGAAAAAAACTGAAGAAATATTTTAAGTAATAATGGCTGAAAATTTTCCAAAGTAACTGAATGACACCAAACCATAGGTTAATGAAAGATACTAAACAACAACTCAGAGAACTCCAAGGAAAATAAATACAAAAATAAAGATAAAAATAAAACAAAAAACAAACAAACAAAAAAAACCCTCCACACACATAGGCTTGTCAAATTAAAACTGCCAAAAATAAAAGACAAATATAATATTGAAAGAAACTTGAGAGGGGAAAACCACTTTATCTATATAAGAAGTATGGGAAAAATTACAGGGGCCTTCTGTCAGAAACCTTGCAATGAAGATGAGAATGGAGTGAAATATCTGAAGTTTTGGAAGAGAGAAATCTCCAACCTTGATTTCTATGTCTAGAGAAATTATTTTTCAAAAATCAAGGAGAAATGAAGACTTTCTCAAACAAAAACTGAGGGCATTCATGGTCAGTAGACTTGCTCTGTAAGAAATGTTAAAAGAATTTATTCAGGAGGAAGGAAAATATAGATCAGGAGCTAAGATCTACATAAAAAAGAAGTATTGTAAAATAAATGGGTGGTAAAATTAAATCTTTTATTTTTCTTTTCTTACTGGCCTAAAAGATAGCTCTTCAAAGTAATAGTAACAATGTATTGGGTATACATTGGTATATAAGAGACTAGAATATGTCACCCCAAAATATGCCTTTTGGAATAAGGAGTATTTTGAATTGACTACTTTGAGAACCTACAGACATAGGAGAAGCTCTGAAAACAGATAAGTTAAACTTTAGTAAGAGAAATTTATATCAATAAAGGAAATGTCCATTTGCAGGGTTGTCTCCATCTCTGTACCAGGAAGAGAAGGATGACTAAAACACTGTTCTAATGGAGAAGGCACACACTTAAATCTACATAGCAAACCTTATTCTTGTGTGCCCTGCTTTTCCTGGTTATCTCCCTATTACTGGCCTTAACACTACTTCCTTTGTTTAAGTTGATGATTTTTAAACCTGAACTTTAAGTCACCTATTTTGTGTTCACATTAAAAATTATATGACAAACTCACAACCTCAAACATGTTTTTAAAGAAGTATAATTGTTACACTAGGAGAACAGATAAAATAGAGTCATCTAAAATGCTCAGAGAAGGCAGAAAAAGCAGGGGAAAATTCAATTTTGCAAAGGAGATTGAAAAATGAAATTGTCTTAATAAGGAAAAAAAGCAAGATGAATACAGAACATGCCGAATTAAAATTTATACATGCATTCCCATTTTTAATGCTTTTCTTTGAGATTCTTTTAGGTTTTATGATGTATGTGTGCTTCTCTTTTATTCTTTCCTTGCTGCACAGGATGGGGTATAAGAGTCAATCATCCACAAGGTGATTTGTGATCTTTTGATCAAAGACCTTATGGAAGCAAAGTAGCATGATTATTTTGATACAGTTACTGGGTGGGAGAGGGGGATGTGTAGCAGAGACAGAAAAATTGAAAAAGTTGCGCGAAAGCAAAAGTCATAAAAATCAAATGCTAGTTAGAACAAAGGCTATGGCCACTTAAAACACAGGCATAAACCGGGCTTGGTGGATCAGCCTGTAATCCCGCGCTTTGGGAGGCTGAGGTGAGTGGATTTCCTGAGCCCGCAGGTTCAAGACCCTCCTGGGCAACTTGGCGAGACCTCATGTCTACAATAAATCAAAAAATTAGCCGGGCGTCGTAGCGTGTAGTCATGTGCCTGTAGTTCCAGCTACTTGGAAGTCTGAGGCAGAAGGATCAGCGAAGCCCAGCAGGTCGAGGTTGCGGTGGCCAGGAGCAGCCACTGCACTCCAGTCTGGGCGATGGAGTGAGACTCCAACTCAAAAAAACAAAAACGAAAACGAAAACAGGCATACTTACTTAGAAAGTGAAAAATGCATTCAATCAAGCTAGTTATTCCATCTTTGCCGTGCCTGACTTTAAGCATGACTGTTTTCCATTCATTTGCCTACCTAGTAGACTGAATCAGTCATTCTGTTGAAAGAGCTGAACTGGCTGTTCAGTGTAGACACAAGCACAATTTAAGTTTCTTGAGTGGTTATGTAAGTCCCAGATGTGGGGGTTGAAGGAAGAAAAAGCAGAGGGCTGCACTGAGGAAAGGGAATCCCATGGTGTTGCTGGAACTGTGGGCCAGAATATCCATGTGCTGTCACCTATTCAGCAGATGAAAATGCAAACCAGAGAAAGCGACCAAGGTCAGGAACGCACATCCTCTCCTGCTGAGATGATTTGGGATGTTCAGAACAAGAAAATGAAGAGCTCACATGAGGGAATTTCCTTGAATTTCCCTGGGCAATAAATCACTGACAAGTGAAATTTCTGCTTCTCTAAAACGTCGTTAAACAAATGGCAGCAGCAAGCTTGGGGGCTGGTTGATATGCTGTTTCCTTTTTCAGCCTAAAGGCAGCATCTGATTAAGAAGAATTCTTGGGCCGGGCTTGGTGGCTCAGCCTGTATCCCGTGCTTTGGAAGGCAGAGGTGAGTAGATTGCCTGAGCCGGCGAGTGGGGACCCGCCTGGGTAACTTGGTGAGACCTCATCTCTACAATAAATAAAAATCAGCCTGGCGTGGTAGCGCACGCCTGTAATTCCAGCTACTCGGAAGACTGAGGAGAAGGATCACTGGAGTCCAGAGGGTCGAGCTGCGGTGGCCAGGAGCGGCCACTGCACTCCAGTCTGGGCGACAGAGTGAGACTCCAACTCAAAAAAAAAGAAGAATTCTTTTTGGTCCAGCCTGTTGATGTAAAAGCCTTCCTCTCCACCTGTCCTCCAAGGTCACCAGAAGCCTCTGAAGACAGATTCACTTTAGATATATCCTGATGAAATCCTTGGACTGAAATACTTATTTCATAGTATACATTTTTTCTAGGTGATTTTGTGTCTCCATGTCACTTAGTTTTATTCAAAGGTTTTTGCTCACCAGGAAGAAGAAGAAAGAGGTCAAACTGTGTAGCCCAATAACACAGAAAACCACAGAATAAAGTAAAGATAGATTGTGCTGGTGGGTTTTTATGTCTATCTGTCTATCTATCTATCTATCTATCTATCTGTCTGTCTGTCTGTCTGTCTGTCTGTCTGTCTATCTATCTACCTACCTACCTACCTGTCTTTTTTGTGACCCTTTTCTGAAAGATATACATAGAAGGTTAACCCTTAGAAAATACACTGAAAGGTTCAAAGCAAGTGTCTGTAGATGATGGTAAGAGATAATTTTCTTCTTCTTTTTATTTTGTTGGTCTTTTATAAATATCTAACAATTTATAGCAGTGCTGTCTAATAGAAATAAAAAGATAATGAGCCACAAGTGTAACCGCATGCTATTGTAATTTTTTCAAAAGAAAAAAACATGAAAATTAATTTTAATTATGTATTTTACATATTTGAGTAAATCTAACATATTTCAACACAAAATTATGAGACATTTTCAATTTTTTCCTATTATCTCTTCAAAATCTGATGTATATTTTACACTGATAGTACATTTCAGTTCATTTCAGAGTTGCCTGCCACATTTCTAGGAATTAGTGGGCACTGTATTGGACCAGTGCAGTTCTGTAGGAAAAGTAGCAGCCTTTAATTACATGTATATGAATCATAAAAATATGTATGTTTGCCACACACACACATTTATGCAGCAAGAAAGAATAAAATGAATTACAGAATTAATTTACATAAGTGTTTCCTAAACTATTCTGTGATATTCTCATTCTGTGATGTCTCATGAACACGTTAGCAGATAGCACATTAGAAAAATATATATTACAAAGTCAAATAACTTTGGAAACTCTGGAAGAAACAAAATTAAGTCACTTTCTCTGCTGAAAGACTTTGATATGCTAAAGTACTTTATAAAGCCTTAAGAAAAGAATAGGGTATACTTCATGAACTTTTCTGCAAAAAGATCTTTCCTTTTTTAGGAAACATCTTACAGGACATATAGAACAGTTTAAGAAACTCTGATATAGAAAATTAGTAAATGAAAGAACACAAAATTATACTCACTATTGAAATGCTGTACGTCATTGGAAGTATTTTGACTGTGTGTGTGAGAGAGAGAGAGAGAGAGAGAGAGAGAGAGAGGGAAATTGATTCACAGAGTATACAGTATATTTGTTTCATAACTCCTCTTTTTCCCATTTATTTTTTTCTTTTTTTTCCTCCCTCCCCTCCTTTCCATTTATTTTCAATGTATTATTTTAACATTAAAATAGTTCTGGGGAGCATTGCAAAATTAAGTGCAACTAGGATTATTGTTTCTTATTTTACATAAGATATAAAAAGGACCTCTGCATGTTAAATGTTTACTGTCACCTATTAGTTATTTGCAGATTTAGGAATTTCTGAAGTTAGAACTTCTGTCTTCCAGTCATAGAGGTTTTACTTAAACTATATTATTTTTCTTCAGATTTCCATTGTAATGTTTATATTGATATAAATTTAATCTATTCTCTTAATAGTAAAGTGGGATAATTGCTGTCATTCTCTTACCCAGATGATGCCTCAATTAGATAATAAAATGTGTTTAGCTTCTGAGAAAACCACAAGCTCCTTGCCATTAATTTTATTTAGAATTTCTTGTATCATTAATAATTTCTCCTCTTTTCCATTTTTCTACAAATACCCTTGATCTCTGAAACTTTTGTTATGAGAGATGGTAAGCAGAAATAAAATGCAGAGGCTTAAGAAGATCAAAGTTTGAGCTGAGCATGTACTAGTACTAAGAAATTTAGCATAAACTAAAAGATAGGAATAACTTGAGTATAGTGGCTCATACCTGTAATCCCAGCATTTTGGGAGGCTGAGGCAAGAGGATTGCCTGAGCCCACAGGTTTGAGATCAGTCTGGGCAAATTGGTGAGATCTTGTGTCCTATGCCAACTTTTCAATGGGACTCCCCAAAAAGACACCTGCACTTGTATGTTTACTGCAGCACTAGTTATAACAGGAAAAAACATAAAACCAATCTGGATGCCCATCAAAGGTGGATTGGGTCAAGAAAAGGTGGTACATATTCACTATAGAATACTACACAGCCATAAAGAAGAATAATATAATGTCCCATGCAGCAATGTGGATGCAACTGGAGACCATCCCTCTAAGTGAATTATCACAGAAACAAAAAATTGAATACCACATGTTTGCTTTCATCCATGAGCACTAAACACTGGGCACACGTGGGCACAAGGATAGGAACCACTGACACTGGGCACTGCTGCAGGAAGAAAGGAGAAGGGATACCAAACCACCCACTGAGTGCCCACTCTTGTCAGGGGAAGGTTCCTCAGAGGCTCAAACCTCATCTTCATGCCATATATTTATCTAGCAAATCCTCACACATACCTCATGATTATAAAATGAATAACTAAATAAAATTAAATGAAGCAAATAGCAAACTGAGAAATAGTATGCAGCATATATAGACAAATTACATTTTTCTCTCTGCAATATGTGTATAGTTCCTTATAAAATAATATACAGAAATAAAATTTTAATAAACAAAAGTATTCAAGTTCTTTTTGTTATCATAGAAATTATGAGACAGTAAAACGTAGTTTTGAAATTCATTTTGACAAAAGCTTAAGAATTGGCAACATGAAACAGCAGGTGTGTAGAGGAAACATACTCTCAAACCTTACTCATAGAAACAAATTAATAAAACTTTTCTCAAAGTCAATTTGGAAACATATGTATCAAGATTTACATGTGCATATTCTGGGACATCTCAAGTTAATTTCTAGAAGTTGTCTTTAAAAACAATTAGACAATTTAAGAAATATACACAGAACTGTTCATTGCAGCATTGTTTCAAACACAGAAAACTAAAATCAGTCATACTAGTGTGGTATTATCAAAGTACTAGTTATATAAATTTTA
>NW_007254148.1:0-934 GCF_000164805.1 Carlito syrichta | reverse complement strand
ATTTTAGTACAGTCATTTAATGAAATACACAGCTGCAATAAATATTTATATGATTCTCTACTTATTGATATTTGTAATATATTAAAACATTCCTGGTCTACTATGGTATATTATTATGGTATTTTAATGGCATATTAACCAAAATAGGTTAAATCTGTATGTGAATTTTAGTCATTAAATTAATATTTTTCTAAAATACCATGGTAGACATCAAGATGTTAAAAATTATTAAAATAGTAGTTTATATTATTAAATTGGGTTTCAATAAATATATATTATTTTTACTATAATAATGATGCAAATTTTTATCTTGAGGGAGTGATTTTTTTCCCCACCTCTGCTGTTTACCCAGCTCAAACAAGTAGAAATCTTTATGATGAGCCACCTTTTCATCTCCCGCTGCTCTCCTAGCCTTTTCCTGGCTGCCTGCTGCATTTATTTTTCAATGACACTGTGATTCAATGTCATCCAAACTAGTCTTCATCATAGTACTTGTGACATCACAAAACCTTGACTATTCTTAGTTGAAATGATAGTTCTCATGATGCTAAAGGAGAAGTCTCTATGTATGAAATGTTTTTTGTTTCCTTACCAGCTTATTTTTTCAGGTGGACTGATGTGCAATTGACAAATTAAAAATTGCAATATATATATATAGAAGGCATATAATATGGTACTTATGTGTACCCTATGTAACGATTTCCACAGCCAAGCTAACATCAAACTCAGTGGTAAAAATTTGAAAGCTTTTCCTTTAATATCAAGAACAAGACAAGGATACACACTCTCATCACCTCTATTTTATATAGTATTAGAATTCCTAGCCAGAGCAATTAGGTAAGAAAAAGAAATAAATGGTATCCAAATTGGAAAGGAAGAGGTAAAATTCTCTGTTTGCAGATTAAATGATCTTGTCTTTAGAAAATCCTAAAGA
>NW_007254147.1:1233-6735 GCF_000164805.1 Carlito syrichta | reverse complement strand
GGAGAGGTGTATGGAGGCTGGTCACAGGGGCTCACACCTGTCATCCTGGCCATCTGGGAGGATGAGGTGAGAGGATGGCCTAAGCCCCCATGTTCATGTCTAGCCCAGGCACTTTGGCGAGACCTCATGTCTACAAGCAGTCAAAAAAATGAGCCAAGCATGGTGGCGCATGCCTGTCCTTCTCACCACTCTGAAGGCTGCTGTGGGAGGATTACCAGAGCCCAGTCGTTTGAGGCTACAGTGTCCGAGGGCAATCCCCTGCACTCTGGCCTGGGAAAAAAGCAAGACTCCAACACAGAAATAATACCAACAACCACAACCACCACAACCACAGGCCGGGCTGAGGACCTCAGCTTGTCATCCCAACACTTTGGAGGCCCCAGGCAAGAGGACGGCCTGAGCCTGTGGGTTCGACAACAACCTAGGACACAGGGTGAGACCTCGTCTTGGCCATCAAAAATGAGTCAAAGTTTATGCAGGCATGGTGGCACAGGCCTGTGGTTCCAGCCACTTGCAGGGCAGAGGAGGAAGGATCATCTAAGCCTGACCGGTGGAGTCCACGGTGGCAGTGAGCGTGACCTTGCACTCCCTCTTGGGTGACAGAGTGGGATTCTGACAACAAATAATAATAATCTGTCAGAGACCTGCTCCGAACTTGGAGGGAAGGGTTAGGACCTGCACTGGAGAATCTGGACGGCGAGAAGAGACTACTAGGAGGCAGTTCTTCTGGGAAAAGTCTGATCAGGACTGAAGCCAATTTTATTCAAACCTTTTCCAACTTATATACCATTTTCTATACCTTCCAGCAGTGTGATAATTACTTTCTAGGGGCATACAAATTCCATGATGTATATCGCACTTTACAAATTATGCATCACAAGACCATCACGAGACTTGCAAGTTCCAAGCAAACAATTCAAACTCCATGATGCCTGACGTGCTTCACAAAACTCACATCAAGGTCACAGGTGCACAATTTCAATACAGTTAGTTCAAAATGTCTTCCATAGTGTTCAATAAATCATTCATATTATATTCTTTGTTCTAAACCCTGATTAATACAAAAACTTTCTAAGTTAACACTAGGTTCAATCCAAGTTCACTGACTCCTAATATTCTTTAACGATTGATATTATCAACTTAACACTATACCATAATCTATGTTTACTTAAATGACTTAATTTTTATTTATTCCATTAACCTATTATGATTCAACATAGTGCCCTGTAATTCTATAACAATTAATTCAAAACTTATTCCTTACCATGACTTATATGAGTTTCATAAGTCTAAACTTTAACTTTTATATGATCTATTGATTGGACTTTAATACTATGCTATATCTTATTAAGCTAATTCCTTATCATTAAATCTTATAATTATCATTAACGTATGATTTTTAAAATCATAACACTATAATTCTCATTCTATGCTAAAACTATGACTTTAACCCAAAACTTAAATCATTTTTCCTAGTATATAAATACATGGCTACGTGTAAAATTTCCTATTGTCATATTAGAAGTAAAAACAACACTGTTGGGAAAATTTCGGTACACTAATCAAAAGATCTTAAAATTGGTCTATAGGAACAGGAACTAAAGTCATAATCTGAGAAAATGAAACTTAAAAGCTTAAACAAAACTTAAAAGTTTTCTATGAATGCTTATTACTGTTTAAATCTTTTCGATGGAAATTGTATCGTCTTAAATGTATGTTTTATCCAAACAAGTCTATTCTAAAAATCAAATAGTAGCTGTCACACTCTTGGATAATGGACTACACGGTTACCATGATAATGGTCACGGGCTGAAGCAAACAGAGTTTCGGCATGTAACGAAACTAGAAAAACGTCCTGCCTGGCTAGAGGCAGGACAATAAGACTATTATGGTAATTTAGTTTCTAATCTTAATCATAGGAGAAACTGCCTTTGGGCACAAGCTAACTAACCAGTCTACCAGGAAATAGAAGTTTAAAAATATCTAGAAAGAAGTACAACTTAGAAGGAACAAGGTAATTTAAAATAATTCTGCTGTGCAACTTTCCATCAGGTGTATTGAGATTTACTTATAAGTTTTACTGCCATGTATGCACACTGGTCACTAATCACATGCCAATATTATAGGTATAACTGATATCCTATGTCAGAGGCGATCTTTCAGATGGGCCTTTACAGGCCTCAGCCATGTAGCTATAGATGTTGGCTCCCAACAATAATCACCACCATCACCATCATCACCATCCCTGTGATTCAGCACAAGAAGTCACACTCAGGGATCTGAGAGGAAAAGGCAGTTTCCGTACTGTTATTTTCAGAAGGCTTCAAAGGTGGCCACCAGCACATCCAGCCTGCGCCTTTGACCACCAACACCAGAAGGTCTGCCTCCACTCTCCACACTTGTGCCCAACAGCAAAGACATGTGTGAGTTCACGGAACCGAGGGCCGTGAGTTAAGGCGGCCGTGGGCAGAGTGATCAAGATGGTCCACCAACATCATGACCAGTGCAAGGTTCGGCTGCTCAGTCTGCAACGTCCGGGTGGGGGAAGGGCCTCTTCATTCATCACACGCCCATGCTAAACTTTAACTGGGGAGCTGAGGTCTTCCATCATGATGCACGTGGGAGGCATCTTTTTTGTCATCGGAGTCTCCATCGGCTGGGCTGCAGCACAGTGACAGGATCGTGGCTTTGTGGCCTCGACTCTCAGGGCTCAGTCGGTCCTCCTGCCTTGGCCCCTCAGCAGCTGGGACATCTGGGTATTCCATGTCTGACTCTCTTTTGGGGATCTGTCGCCCAGATGTGGTCTGGCCACATCATCCAGGCTGGTATCTGAACACTGGGATCAAGTAGTCACCCTCCTCGGACTCCAAGGGAGCGGGGCTGACCCATGAGCCACAATGCCTGGACTGAATTCGCATATGCTGTTGGAGGGGACGACACAAATGCAACCTCAGAATGGAGGTCACTGCATCCCATGTAGCTGGGACCCTGGGTGCCACCAAAGTCAACATGAATGTTTGTGTTCTGGTGAGTGATGAGGTCTCACTAAGTGACCCAGGCTGGTCTCAAACTCCCAGGCTCCAGTGTTCCCCCACCTCGGCTCCCAAGCCACAGCCTGATTGTCTCCTCATCCACCATCTTTCAGGAAATCTATGCCCAAGGCTTCGGCCTCCTTCCCCAATGATCTCTGTCTGTACATGATGACCCCAACTTGATACACAAATGAATGCTCTTCTTTTCTTTCCTTTTATTTTTTTGAATCAAAATCTCACTCCATCATCCGGTCACCACAGCCTCGGCCCACAGGGCTCTGGTGATGCTTTCCCACTGGCCTTCCAAGGAGCTGGAACAACAGCCGCATGCGACCAGGCATGGATCATTTGGTATCGAGGGTAGAGACGAGGTCTTGCCGAGTTGTCTGGGTGTGTCTTGGATCCATGGGCTCAGACAAGCCACTGGATTCAGCCTCCCAATGCACTGAGATGATTAGGTTGAGCCCCCGAGCCGAGCCTCAACCCTTCATAAAAAATGAACCAGAAGGCCGATCAGGGCAGCCCATGCCTGGAATCCCAGCACTCTGGGAGACCGTCAGGAGGATGGCTGTAGTCCATATGCTTAAGGCCAACCTGGGCCTCACAAGGAGACCTCATCTCCGCACCCATCCAAACAGGGGTTCTGGGGACGTGGTGGCATCATCCCGACCCCTCCAGAGGCTGAGGTGGGCAGATCAACTGATCCCATGATTCGAGGCTGGCAGTGAACGATGGTCATGTCCCCAGGCCCAAGCCTGGGTCACAGAGCCAGACCCTGTCTCCAAAAACACCAGAATCATACACAGATTCTCAACTGCATGTGGTGTGTTCAATGGGTGACTGGATTTGGAGTCAGAAAAAATGGGACTTGGAGGGAAGAAATGTCCCCACATGAGGAACATGTCTAAGGCCTTTCGTGGTGTATTGACCTCATTGTCAAGTCAGAGGACTGGCCTGCCTGGGGCACAATTCTCACCTCAGAGAGGAAAGTCGACGGAATCTGGCCAGGGAGTCTCTGGGAATCCTGCACCTTAACGGGGGCAGCCACTGGGGAGGGGAAGATATAAGGTGCCGAGCTTGGGGTACCTCATATGTGGAGGGGCAGGGGGGAAGGACTGAGGGCAGAAAGTTTTCAGACGAATGGATTTCTTTGTTGACTTAGAGTTTCTTTATGTCTTCCTTTCTTCCTTTCTTTCTTTCTTACTTTCTTTTCTTTTCTTTCCTCACTAGGCTGTCCAGGTTGCTCTCAAACCACCCAACTTGGGACATCCTCTCAGTCTGGGCCTCCAACACTGCTTTGATCACAGGTTTTCCATTTGGTCGACATCCTGGTTTTCCAGCCTGGTTTTGAACTCTGGGCTGGAGGCGATCCTCCTGCTGCGGCCTGCCCTTACCAAAGGTTTTCTCTGTTTTGCTTGGGATCAATGTGGGGGATTGCTATGGTGTCCAGCCTGGTCTTGAGCTCTCAGGCTCCAGCCATCTTCCTGCCTCAGCCTCCCTGAGTGCCCAAGAGACAGGCGTGAGTCACCAGGTAGTCCCCACTCCCCTGATGGTTTAAGATTCATGCCCTCCCTTAACCTGAGGCAGCCCTTGGGAGTAGCGAGCATATGGAACCTGGGTAATGAGGTGGGTGGAGGTTTGGCATCCCAGTAGGGACATGCCCCTGTCTCAGGCACTCCCCCAGGGGAGGGCTTGAGGGGCAACTGTGGTCACAATATATGGGGTCCTGTGTCATTGGAAGGGAGCGGTCCTCGTGGTGGGTCCTGAGAGGGGTGTGCAGCCTGGGCACAGGGGCTCAGGCCTGTTATCCAAGCATGCTGGAATGCTGAGGTGAAAGGAAGGCCTGGACCCCGGTATCAAGACCAGCCCGGACACCTTGGTGAGACCGCATCTGTACAAGAAACCAAAAAAATAATGGAGTGTGATGGCGCACAGTTGTTGTCCCATCCACTCAGGAAGCCATGGCCAGAGGATCACCAGAGTGTAGCCAGTGGATGCTGTGGTGGGCAAGAGCAGGACCCTCCATTCCGGCCTGGGTGACACAGTGGGACTCTTATTCAGAATAACAATACCAACCACCACCACCACCACAACCACAGGCCAGGCTCACGGTCTCAGCGTGGCATCCCAGTCTTTGGGAGGCCAAGACTAGTGGATGTCCTAAGCCTGTGGGTTTGACACCAGCCCGGGATACTGGGCGAGACCTCAAAACAGTCATCAAAAATAAATCCAAAGACTAGCCTGGGGTGTTGGCACAGGCCTGTGTCTCGAGCTACTCAGGAGGGCCGAGGCTGGAGGATCACCTGAGCCCGGTAGGTGGAGTCCATGGTGGCCATGAGCATGTCCCTGTGTTCTGGCCTGGAGAACAGAGTGGGATTCCGACCCCAAATAATAATAATCACCACCACCTCCACCACCACCACCTCTGCAACCCAACGTGAGGTGTCACCCTCAGTAATTAAAAGGAAAA
>NW_007254147.1:0-516 GCF_000164805.1 Carlito syrichta | reverse complement strand
TGTATAGGAATAATGGCAATAGGCCAGGAACTCAAGACCTGTCTGGGTCATGCAGGGAGACCCAATCTCTGAACCAACCATACAGGGGGGCTGGGAATGTGGAGCCTACATTCCCAGTCACTTGATCCCCCTTAAGAATACATTCTAAATATGTGGGAACCCCTAATCCCACAATCTCAACGCGAAAACCAATGTCCAACAGTAGGTTCTGGACTACGAGGTAAACCTGAAGCCAGTGATCACATTAAAAAAGGGCAGATGATTGCATGGATTGTGGAATCTGGTCTTACAGGACGCTGTGAAACAAACGGACCAGAAGGCCAGATTCTCAGTTACAACTATCAAGAGGTGCCACACGTTCTTGGGGATTGGCAATGCCCAATTTGTGGTATGCATATAGGACGTTGCTTTGAATAATATGAGAACCAGGACTCCCAGATTCCAGATTAGCATTTGCTAAAGTCCCTGTCGATTCCTAGGTATGAGCACTGCCTTAAGCCACGGATAATTTAGCTA
>NW_007254146.1:1281820-1299422 GCF_000164805.1 Carlito syrichta | reverse complement strand
AAGATTGACTGCTCCCAGAATAGGTAAAGATGTAAAGAAAATGAGAGCAGGCACCCGATGGGGGAAAGGGTGCCCAAGGCCTCTGAATGACCAACCCCCACTCCATGACCATGAATGGATGGTCACCAGTGGTAACATGAGTATTTGCATCTCATGTAGGTTGACCCTGAGCACCGTAGCGAGTAATGACTTGCATCCTCTGTCACTTCCCTACACACCTTAGAAAAAGAAGCTCATCTAAAAACGGACTGAAAGAGGGGCTCTACAACCTCACAGAAGCCAAGAGTTTATAGGATGTTGGAGGTGGAAAAAGCCCTTGAAGATGGCATACCTCTAGGAATTAAGGGGGTGTTCTATGAAAAGACCCTGATTTTTTGACTGATTGATAGCTAGAAGCAAAGGAAATTAATATTTCAAAGCTATAGGAATTATTCATATTAGATAAATTTAGTTATTTGCATATTCATATTTGTGGCTGAGAGAATCTTGTTGATAAGGAATGGATACTATATTAAACTTTTAGTTATACAGTATACCAAAGAAGCCAATAGAGCTTGGCTTGGACAAGGAAAATTTAACCTGTCCTGTAAAATAATGTCAAACTCTGTCTTTATTATAGGCATATTTGTATTTCTGGAAATGACTACTGTGTTTCCCATGAGTTCATGGAATAACCCATTTCTTGTTTATTTCCTCTTTAAAATCTCAGAGAAGTTTGAAAGGCATAGGCCTCAGTGTAGAAGATGAATCAAGGCACTCGTGTAGTAGACAGGGAAGTGGCCCAATAACATAATAATGGAAGATGAGAGAAAGAGAGAGCCCTCACTTGCCAGAAGATTCCTATTCTAGAAATAATAGAAGCCAAGTTGCCTAGTATCCTATTTTAAGCTTTTCTTTTTTCTTTTTTCTTTTTTTTTTCTTTTGAGTTGGATTCTCACCTTGTCACCCAGACTGGAGTGCAGTGGCCGCTCCCGGCCACCGCAGCCTTGACCTGCTGGGCTCCGGCGATCCTTCCACCTCAGCCTTCCGAGTAGCTGGAACTACAGGTGAGCGCTACCACGCCCGGCTGATTTTTTGATTTATTGTAGAGATGAGGTCTCGCTGCCCAGGTGGGTCTCGAACCCGCGGGCTCAGGCAATCCACTCACCTCAGCCTCCCAAAGGCACAGGATTACAGGCTGAGCCATCGAGCCCAGCTTAGCTTTTCTATTCTATTTTTGTATTCTCAATAATTTCCTTCTGTTACCCTCAAATCTTACTGTTATTCAATATGTCAGAGACCAGCCTGGAGAAACAAACCAGTTACAAAATGACAAGAGGGACCAACCTTCTAGGGAAGGATGGATGTGGAGATGATGAAGATCAACCAGGATGAATTTGTGGAATATGTAAGCATTCCTAGAGACACTCCCCCTCCCCCACACACACACACATACACACAACGTTGGACAGGAGACCTAGAAGTCTTGACTTTCTACAGTGAGATGGGAAAAGGGTTGGATGCTGACTTTTAGTAATAAAGGGAAGATCAGATAACCTTTGAGTCTGGAAAACTCAGGGTCACCTGGTTTCTATAAGGAACAAAGTCCAGACAGAATTTGTTAACTAACTTGCCCAGGGTAACATAGCTAGTTAGTGACAGAATCAGACAAATTCAGCTAGAGGCTATCTGATTCTTAACATTGAACTCTTTGTAACCCTGGACACAGCCACACCTCTCTGTACCTTACAAAGCCCAGCCAAGCTTGAAGTCACTATTCTCATCACTCAGAAAGGAAAAAGATGGAGAAAGAGGAGAGAAGAGACGAGGGGAGGAGAAGAGATGAAAGTATACTTTCTACAGTCATTCTGTTCCTTCACATTTTTCTTGACTTGGTTTTATTTTTGAGACTTAGTCTGTTGGAATTGGAAAGCACCTTAGAGATCAGCTAATTCCCTCACTTTACAGATGAGAAAAAATGCTCAGATTATAGAAATTGTCTGAAATTACTAGCAACTAACCATCAAAGTGTAATTGGAAGCAAGGGGCAAAACAGCACAGACAAAATATAGCAGTAAAATAAGGGAGAAGAATTACAAATAAACCAGTAGCTCCAGCGGTAGACCAGGAATGAGTTTTGGGCTAACTATTGTATAACTTCCAACCTCCCTTTTCTGCAAGCCTTCCCTAATGATGCCAGCTCTCTTACTCTTTCCTGTTTTGAACCTCTAAAATAGAGTGAGAAAATGAGACTTTCCACCCTACTCTATCTTAAACCACCCTAATTTACCTTATGTAAGGTTTAGTCCCCAAAACTCCCAGCTCCTTCAGGGTAAGAACCAAATTCCAGAGAATGCACCATGCCATATGGCTCTCTTTAATAAAATGCCTACACAATTTGGAATACGCAATTTATGCTCAATAAATACTTGCTTATTGATTAATCTTTGAGAAAACTACAAAACTTTTTCATAGTTTAAAATCTTAAATTGCAGAGAAAAAAAATTAAAGGCCTGAAAATGAGACTCAGTTTTCTAATCCAAACAATGGAGAGAAATAGATTCAATGGCATCTTGCCATTGTTTTTTGTGGGGTTTTTTTTTTTTGGTTTTCTTTTTTAATCTGGGACATGTCATATTGAACCAAAATTTAGCTGCACATTGATATACAATCTCATACCATGAAGCTTTCTCCTTTTCCCTGTCATTCCCTTCTCTCTCATCCCACACACAACCTTACAAAAAGCTTACCAGAGTTTAGGGTGTGCCCAAGGCCTTGAAGGCCTCCAGAAGTAACACAAGCAGAAATCTGCCCAGAGCCTGTGAAGGGTGACTGCTTTTTATTGCCTTTATAATTGGTTCTGTTGAAACTATGTCTCAAAGTGAGGGTAGGGGTTCTGAGAGTATTTGGAGTTGTGGGAGCTGTCAGAGCACTGAGTTTGCTTTGCCTCCTGGCATGGGGAACAGGAAGAAGCAGTCAGAGAGCAGGTGATAGTAGCAACTAGAAAACATCTCTCAGGCAAGCGGACACTTGGATGTATGTGTAAATTGCTCACTTTCCCCAGTTCTCCTTCCTCAAATCTACCAGTTAATTTCCCTCTTTATGTCTGTATAGTAATAAAATTTTACTCATAATATAAAATGCCACCCTGAAGTCCTAAGGTAACTATGAGATCTATAAAACTATTTTTGGAAAGCTTGGATTTTAAGCTGTCTCCTCTCTCCACTTCAAGATACTCTGAGTGGAAGGGAGCAGGGAAGGAAGGAAGATAGTCTTCTCTATCAGGTGGGGAGACGGTGATAAAAGATCAGCGAGGCACGAGTATGTTCCTGCCTAATGTACCCATTACAAAGCCTCATGCAGCCACTTAACCTTTTCCACTTGAAAAGCAAATTCTGAGTTTATATCTTGTCAAACCAGGTTACCGCTCCACTGCCCTACCAGGGAGGTGATGCAGCCAGCATCCATCCTTCCATTTTGGCAAATCTAGGCAGAGCTAAAGACAGGCCCCTCCCACGTCCCCATCCTCTGACCTTCACTCCTGAAAGCCACTTGCTTTCAAGATGAGCAAGTCTTGTCTCAGAACCAATTAAATATACATACCACAGTGACTGGAGTGTTCTTGAAAAGATGTGCAAGGGGAGTACCAAGAAAAAAGAAGTATTTCAGGATGCATTATTCATCAAGACTCCTCTCAAACACTTACATACGTACAAGGGTCTGCCAGTCCCAGGCTGGGGAGATTGTATCTTGTGCGGTCTTCACAGGGTTAAGAAAGATAACCTCTTTACTCTAAACTCTATTTATTTGGTGGATGGGAAATGTGTTTACATCTCTGTGTGTCGCCTTTTGTTTGGTTTTCTAAGAAAGTCTGAATCAGCAGATTTCAGAAGAAAGCTAAAACATCTGATAGGCTTAGAGAAATGATGTGTGCCACACGAAAAAAAAATTAATTGAAAAAAACACTTTTCACTTATATAGCAGTTTTTATCCCCATCTCTAAACAGGTTATGGATATTAATTAAATGTTGTCAGTCATCACTTGTCACCTTTGTTTTATTAGCCCAAGTAGAAACACCAGGTTCTATTACTGTTGAAGGTGGAGAAACTGAGGCAGTGTGGAAGAACTGATAACAAAGTCAATGGGGAAGTTAAGGAAAATGTCACCTCTATTTTAGACCACTCCAATATCATCCATCTCATGAGAACTACCATGGAAATGCCAAACAGGGTACCATTCACTCTAATCCTGGCACCTTCACTCTCATCAACTGCTGTCCTCCACTTACCCAGAACTGATTGAGCAGTCTCCTTACAGGTCAGCTTAATGATCATTACAGAGTATTAGTTATCTAGTACTGTGTAACAAATGACCACAAACTTACAAGCTTACAGCAACACATATCTATTGTCTCACAGCCTCTGTGGGTCAAGAGGCCAAACATGACTTAGCTGGGTCTTCTGTTGAGCATCTTATAAGGCTGCAGTCAAGGTGGTGACCAGGCATGGGTCCTCATGTGGAAGAAAAATCTGTTCCCCTGTTCAAGAGGGTTTAGAAGCATTCAGTTCCTTGAGAAAGAACTTTGGCAATAGTTCCTAAAGGCAGCCCACAGTTCCTTGCTACCCATGCTTCTCCAACATGAACACTTACTTTAAGAATTCATCAAGGGGAGTATCCTAGAATCTGATATCAAGACAGAGTTTTATATAACATAACGTAATCATACTATGTGATTTATGATTCCAAAGGGGATTTTGCTGTATTCTATTGGTTAGAAGCAAGTGGCAGGTCCTGCCCACACTCAGGGTTAAGGGATCACACTATGGTGTGTATACTAGGAGGCAGGAAGTTCAGAGACCACGCAATAGTCTGTCTGCCACACACAGGCATTTGGAAATAAAAATTCCTTTATACCCTTAAGCTTTGTGGTAGGCTTTGAAGAAAAAAAGGTAGGGATTTAGCCAGATTATTTGATATTATCTATCTGGCAGAAAACATGAAAGTTCAACAGAACACTGAACTCATACAAAATAGGTGTTTAATAAAGATCTCAGGAAAGCCCCGGTAGTTTAGTTCATTAATTGAGATCTGTAGGATTAATATACTCAACTATCAGCCAGAGTACTAAAATGGCACCTTCACATCCCCTTTTTTAGTTTTAGGAAAAAGGAAGGATAAATAAGAGAAATTTAGTTCAATTCAATAAAGATTTATTTAATGCCTACTTTTTGCTTACATCATCCTAAAAGCTGGGGATAAGACACAGGATGCTTACAGACTAAAGCAGTGTTTCTCAAAGTGTGATCCTCACCTGGATAAGCATCACTTGCAGACTGTATGACAAAAGGCAAGTTTCCTGGGACCATCTCAGATTGTTTGAGTCAAACTCTCTAAGTGCAGAACCCAGTAATCTGCATTGTAACGGGAACCCCAGAGGATTTCATTCACACTGAAGTGGAGCATCACTTGGGGGACTAACATATGGCTCCGCTGAGGCACTGTTAGAATGCAGATCCTGATTCAGCAAGTCTGGAGCAGGGCCTGAGATTCTGCCTCTATGACAGGCTCTTGGGTGATGTCATTACTGCTGGTCCTCGGAGCTCACTTTGAAAAGCAATGGTAGAAGGTGAGAAAGACTGAAAGGATCAAATAACAAAAGGACCTTCCTATCCAAAGTGACTGTGAATTTGAAGATGTTTCAGTAATTTAAATATTTTAAGTGAAAATCTCTGAAAACTTTCCAAAGCCAGATGGGGATTGCTTTTATTATGTGCACATGGCATCTTGTGAATTTGGGAAGAAAGTGATGTTTAGGCTTGGGGAGGAAGGGTTTGAGTAAAGAGAATGAGTGATGCCTGGGGGTGAAATATGAAGTTAATAGGTACATGGCTAAAGAAATATGGATACACAGAGGGAAAGATGGACATCCAGAAGAGGATCAGGGAAGGTTAGAGCTTAGTCAGCACTAGCAAGACCCTCCTTTAGCAGAACCTAAGGAGGGATGGAGCTTGGAGCATGCTGACAAGGGATCAGCCAGAGGGAAGGGAAAAAGGTAAAAGGAGACAGGAGTTTTAACAATTATAGATTTCAATCAACCAAATGCCTCAGACCAAATACACAAAAGAAATTAGAGTACAAGTGTGACTTTCTGGAAGAAGGCTGAGAAGAGCAGTCAAGTTGAAGGGAGAAGGCCACCAATTTAGTTTCCCACCAGAAGCCTACAGCAGTATATCTCAAAGGCAAAGTTTTGATTTTTGAGCTAGAGATTAGGAGCAAGGAAAATGCCTTGGAGGTCCAGGGTGGTTAATTAATATTTTAAGCCTGAGTCAAGATAACTTAACTATGGGAGCAGCACCATTTTGGAAGACCTGAGGCAGTGTGATCCAGAGGAGAGGCCTTGGAACTAGAGTCGGGAGAACTGGCTTCCCCTTCCAATTCATTTATCATTCATTATAAATTTATTGAGTGCCTACCAAATTCTACACCTCTGTTAAGTTCTAGAGAGTTTAACAAAAAATGAGCTGGGCTCAGTGGCTCAGCCTGTAATCCCGCACCTTTGGGAGGCTGAGATGAGTGGATTGCCTGAGCCCGCGGGTTCGATACCTGCCTGGGCAGTGAGACCTCATCTCTACAATAAATCAAAAAGTCAGCCAGGCATGGTAGCACATGCCTGTAATTCCGGCTACTTGGAAGGCTGAGGCGGAAGGATCGCCGGAGCCCAGCAGGTGGAGGCTGCGGTGACCGGAAGCGGCCACTGCACTCCAGTCTGAGTGACAGAGTGAGACTCCAACTCAAAAAAAATAAAATAAAATAACAAAAAATGATCTAACAATAACAATGTTGATTATAATATGTTCAGTACTTAATTTGTATTAAGTACAGTTTATTTTACTTTCATATGCATTGGATACTTTAAATACTAGAACACTCTATTGATGTAAGTAGTGCTTTTATACCCATTTTTTAGATGTTGAAACTAAGGTGAAGAAATAATAAGACCTTTTTTTTTCTGCTCTAATGGAACTTATATTCTAACAGTCATGTTCCCCAATCAACAGAATGACTTTTGGAGGCTTTTCAATCTGTTTCCTCTTCTACAGCCATGGCAGCAATAGCTAAAAATATTAAGAGCTCGCTCTGAGTCAGACATATTATCCCATTTAATTCCCACAACAACCGTATGAAGTAATTACTATTAGTATTCCCATTTTACAGATGAGGAAACTAAGGTTCAAAGAGACTACAGGGATTTAACTTCAAGCAGTATGCCTTCAGACTAAGATCTAACACAATTGTATATTAGAAGATTGAACTTGTTAACCTCTGAATTCACATCTCTCTGGAATACCTTAATACGTTTCTGTGAGTTCCCTAAATCTCATACAGTGTATAGCCTAGATGCTTTTGTGTCTACCAACTATGCATGCTAACAGACTATAAGAGACATGTTGAAGAAAAGGATACAACCGAAGGATAAGTTGTAATAAGGAAAGAAATCCATTTGCCTTCCATGCACAATGGCAGTAAAGAACAGATTCAAGCTCTCCTATCTGTGGTTGATGGCACAGCATGGGCTGTGCCCTACGTGGACCCAGACCTAGCACCGCCTGGGCATGTTCCATTGAGCTGGGAGACCTCAAGGTGCAAAAAATAATTGACTCTGTGAGCTCAGGGATTTGTTTCACCATGGATCCAGAAAGCTTTCCTGATCGAGATGAACAGGAAAGAATTTAAATTGAGGTCCTGAACTGAAAAAAGAACACATTAATCATGCTCATTGCTGGAGTCAGAAACAAATTCATTTTTTCTGCAAGGAGTATTATCAAGCAAGAAATCAGGTCCACAGGTGATTCAGGTGGTGAGATGCCTGAGGGGGATGACAGAGGTGCCTGTTAAACACTAGGGTAAGTGCATCTCCAGATTCTTCAGCACTTCCTGCAAAAAATATGTCTTAGACCATGAGTGACCTTTTGGCTTGTGTAACAGATGACCCCAGATTTAGTGGGTGCTCCAAAATATGAATGCTTCATCTTGTCCTGGGTCCAAGTGATTGAATCATACATTCAAAAAATATTCAGTGAATACCTCCTAAGATACTAGCCTAAGAGATCCAGAGAAGAACCAAACAAAAATTGACTCTGTCCTTATGGAACTTTTTTCTAGATACGGAAAATAATCAAAGAGACTGATAACACTAGATAAAATAATAGTTGGGCAAGACAATTATAGATGGTGATAAAAGTGGTGAATGGTACAAATAGGATGATCTGATAGCGAAAGGCAGAGAAGGCATTATCTTAGATGTGGTGGTGAGGGAGGAGCTCTATGAGGAGGCAACCCTGGACCTGAGACCTGAAGAATGAAAAGGAATCTGAGGAACAAGCAGGGGAAGAGAGTGCCAGGAAGAGGAAAGTGCAAGCTTAAAAGCCTCTGAAACAGGAGCTAGCACAACCTGTCTGAGGATCAGACAGGAGGCCATGAGGGCTGGTGTGCAGTGGAAGAAACCAGTGGCAGGAGATACTTCAGAGAAGAGGCCAGTGCAGGACCAGATCATACAGGGCTTTGTGGGTCACACTGAGAAGGTGAGCATTATTCTAAAAGCAAGTGAAGCATCTTAAGCAGTGGAGTGGCTTAATTTGTTTAATGAAAAAGATTCCTCAGCTGTAGGGTGGAGAATGAATTATAGGGGGTCCAGACAGTAGCAGGGAAACCAATTAGAAGGCTATTGCAGTCTTCCAAGCAAGAGATGATCATGACTTGGATTAAGGTGAGGGCAGGAGGCATGGAAAAAAGTAGATGGACTTAAGAGCTACTGTGGAGGTAGAACTGACAGAGTTTGCTGATGGATTAGGTATGGAGCTGAGTACGAGGGCATATTTGTGCCCTCATGTCACAATTTTTCTGTACTTGAAGCGCTCCTTTGTGAATTTGGTTCAGCTTCATGCAATGGGGTTATCTCCATGTGTGAAGCACAAGTGACCAGTCTGAGTCTTTCCTACTCTTCTCCTGCAGATGACCGTGCCCAAAGGAAGACCACTGGAGGAAGAAGAGAGAGCCAAAGCTCTGAATGACCCATCACCTGGACCTGTGGCCTCCCGGCAGCAGCTTTTTGGCTCGCTTTAATGAGAAAGCAGGACCTGGAGGAAGACAATGATGCAATGTGTTGACCTCATCCTATCATTGAAGAGTGGAAAATAAGATCAGGATGGATACATGTGTGGGCGAGGGGTATGTGTGTGCAGGGAAACTGAGGTTATAGTTAGAAAGACACAGATAGCAGAGGCAGACTTGCTATTGTCTTTGGAGAGAAAGGGTACACCTTAGCTACACTGGATTAACAGAAAGAAAAATAATTACATCTAAATCCCAGATGTCTGAGCTTGTGCCTGATTTGCAGTACAAAGTGAAGGGGGATGTAAAAAGTTGACCAAAACATTGTTCCATAACCCAGGTTCACCCTATCCCCAGGCTACTGTTTCACAGGGGCCAGGTCATGGGCCGGAGGGAATCGGTGGAAATGCTGCCCTTATGTGCCCTAGTCAAAACCAATTAGCCATAAAGAGGGAAAGATGTAGGTCTTGTAAAACCTTTCTTTAAAATGAAATATAAACTCAGTGATCTGCCTTGGAAAAACAGGGGAAATGAAGTCGAATGTTAGGTAGGAGAAAAAAACAGGATTGCTGAGGAGGGAATGGAAGGTTGAGTTTTGTTTGGCAAGTGATAAAAGGAAGAGAGTCAAGGAGGAGGAGTGGTGCCCTCTGACCCCTCAGACAGGGAGCTCCCTTCTCTCCAAGCCTTTCACATCTCCATGTTTTGACAACTGCTTAACCCATTGGGGCCTCATTGCTTTGTAAGTGAAGATAGAAGGGAAGAACATAATAAAATCTTAATTTTCTGGAGGCAGAGGGGCTGGACCAAATGATCAGAAGGTCTTTTCAAGCTCTGGGACCTACGAGTCTATACAGCAGACAATGTCATGCAGTGATCAAGAATGCAGGGTAGACTGAGTTTAGACACAACTCTGTAGTGTGCTAGCTGAGTAGCCCTGGATGAGTTATTTATCTTCTCTGTATCTTAATTTCCTAATTTGTAAAGTGCAGATCATGACAGACTTGTAAGGGATGAATAGTTTGATACAAGTATGTATCAGCGCCTGATGCATGGTTATTACTCCATAAATATTAGATGTGTTTTCTTTGAAAACCAGTCTTCTGTACCAATTGCCCTATATTTTGGTTCCAAAGGATTTAGTTCAAGAATCCTTAGACTACTAGGATGACCTGGAGTTGCCTTGTCTATGGGGGAAAAAGCTTCTATGGAAACTTTGTCTAAACTGTCCCACAGAGATAGGAGTTTGTGCCACAAACTATAATTTGGGGAAACACCTTGAAGTGTCTGGTTTCCATGGCTACCATCATAGCTGATGGACTTGGATGTGACCAGGAGGTCCTTTTGACCAGGAAAACTTGTGGACACAATAGCCACCTTAAATGAGTCCAAGGTCAAAAAAATTATTTGGACATCATGGTGGATGGGCTGTTTTCAAGCATCAGACAACTACCTAAAGGACCCACTCAAGTTCTGGTCCCCCTGATCAATGTTCTAGAGACTCAGGTAGCAGAATAATCTCTTCCCAAACTTGTTTAACTTAGCAAGTCCAAAGATTCATTAATTAACCATTAGTCTCATTAAAAAGAAAAAACACAAGTTCACAAAGCACTGGGGACCTACAGGTGTCAGACTCAGGAACAGAGGCTGTCCAGAGAGGCAGGAAGAGAACAGCAACTTGGTGACTTGGCTTGGGGAGCTGAAGACTGCCCAGAAGTAAGTGAAAAATGCTGCCCTTCCTTAATGTGATTGTGAATGTTTCTCCAAAATATGAATAATAAGTGGCATGTGGTTGAGTCCATAATTTAACCAACTCAAGGATCTTCAGGAACAGCCTTCTTATTCATTCCAGAAGAAACAAGCAGCATTGTAAATGCCTTTTCCCTATTTAATAGAAAACTGAGGACCAGAGAAGTGGAACTTGTCTGAGGTTGTACACACTAGAGAGGCTTCAAATAGAACTCCAGGGAGTGCCTTCCAGCTGGTCAGGCAACCCCTTATCTGATATTTTAAACAAGGTGGCAGTGGGAGACATCTTCCCACAGTATATCTTGGCCAAGCAAGGGTTAACGCCCTTGCTTGACCCAAAGTAGTGACAATGTTTTGGAAGGAATAAGGAAACCATTTCCTAACTGACCTTCTTGTCTCTGGTCCCTTCTTCTCAAATTCAATACTGTTGTAAGAGTGATTTTTCTAAAACTCAAAATATGTCATTCCCCTAGTTAAATCCTTAAATGACTTCCCACTGACTTCAGGATGAAATCCAAAGGCCTTGTAATAAGGCATTCATTAGCAGGTTCCTGTCTCCGTCACCAGCTTCAACCCTTCCCACACCCACAACACTCTCCATACTCTACCCGTAAGAAGTGGCCTGCTGGCCCCCAGTAGCTATACTCTCTGTCCTCTTTTCTCCAAGTGCTGAACATGCAACACACTGCCCATCTATCCCTTTCAGCTTTCTAACTTCAATTCCACTGTAGCTCAGATGTCATGTCCTCCAGTGTGCCTTCCCTCACCTCCCATCTAAATGAGATTTTCCTGTCAGTGTTCTTGAGGGACATGGAGAAGATCCCCTAGCCAGGATGTTTCACCATCTTTTTTTTTTTTTTTTTTTTTTAGTTAGTTTTTTATTTTTTGCATTGGAGTCTCACTCTGCCGCCCAGACTGGAGTGCAGTGACCGCTCCCAGCCACTGCAGCCTCAACCTGCTGGGCTCTGGCAATCCTTCCACCTCAGCCTTCCGGGTAGCTGGAATTACAGGCATGCGGTACCAAGCTTGACTGATTTTTTGATTTATTGTAGAGATGAGGTCTCACCAACTTGCCCAGGCGGGCTCAGGCAATCCACTCACCTCAGCCTTCCAAGGCGCGGGATTACAGGCTGAGCCACCGAGCCCGGCTTCACCATCTTTTAAGATATCCATTTTCCATATGACCTATGAGCACCACTTAGGGAAGAGGCTGGGAATGGTCATGCCTGCATTGCCAGTCCCTGGTACACTGCCTGGTGGACACCTAATATAGTTAACAAATGCCTCCCTCTCACCTAAAGTCAATTCCACTTATCTTTAGTAATTTCATATATAACTATTTGCATGTCTATTTTGTTAAAACCTAGAAAAAAACAGATTTTAGGTTTTATTAAAACCAAAAAAAAAGAAAAAAGAAAACCACAGGAGCAGTGCTAGTTGTTAATCACTCTGCAAATACTTATCACCAGCTTCATCAGAGAAAAAGAATGGCATCAATAACCCAAAGCAACGGATGGTCCAAAAGTCATTTCTAGCTGGTTTGGGATGCATGATATTGTGGTATAAGTATGCACATGGCATGTACAATTACATGTGAGGTTTACTTTTATAATTTGAGCTTTGTTTTTACGGACCTTGCATGTGTGTCTGCTCTCTGAAAGCATACTCACTAACAGAGAATGAAGGAGAGAAAATAGCAAGAAGTTGAAAGAAATGAAGCTGGTGTGGTCAACTAGCCACAGACATACAATCCACCAAATGATAAGCTACAAGCCTGCACTCCAGGAACTTAACAACAAGCTATCAATGACACTATTTATTCGTTTCTCACAACATTTGGAAAGGTATGAAGACTATTTTATCTTGTTTTCTTTTATCTTCAAACAATATAGTAAGCAGTGACATCCCCACAAACAATATAAAAATTGGAACCTTGACTAAAACATGTGCCTATGTTGTAATTTTCTCCCATTCCAACCCCTCCCCATCCCACATCCCATAATACCATGCTAAAGGGACCCATCTGATTTCCTTTGTATTTATTTCTTCAAAGCATACTTTTATTTTAGTTTTTTAAACTTTATGAAATGGACATGCCACCTGAGATATTTGGGCCTTAATTTTAAATATATATATATTGCTAAGTCCCAAGTGAACAATGTTGTTCATTTGACCTGCTGACCAACTGTGCCACAGTTTACTCACCCACTTCTCTCTCACTGTTCTTGAGCTGTTTATATTTTTTGCTATTGAACATTCTTGTACTTATATCCTGGTACACATGAGGAGTATCTCTTGGGTATGAACCTAGCAGTGCAATTGCTAGGTGATAGGGAGAGTGAACTTTTAACTTTAAAATTTTTTAAAATTATTTTCTAAATGGCTGTACTAAATGGCATGTCTGCCAGTAGAGTATGGAAATACCCACCAGTCTGTATCCACTCCACTAACAGTATTGACATAAGTGGTTAAGAGTAATAAACATGGGACTTCAGCTAGCATTCTTTGAGCCAAATTAGGGCACTTTCCTATTTCTTTTTGAAGTCTAAATTTGAAAGATTTCAAATCAACAGACACTCTTCAGCCTATTACAGGTCCCACTATGTCCTAATGCCTTGTATCTGAGCTAATGTAAATTATCTGCCTGGCCCCTGTGAGCATTTGAGTTTGATATTTCTATGATTCATAAGGTCTATGAATTTAGACTTATGGAAAAATAGTTGTTCCGAGCAAAAGTGCTTTTCAAAAGAATGCAGGAAGAACTCAGTTGAATGTCTTGCAGATTTTTGATAAATTATTACTAAAAACAGAAAGCATTAATACACTGCACACAATAAAGTGAATTATAATCTAAGGGGTTAGTGGAATTAAGTGACAGGAGCAGTTGGGACAGGATTTGAAATAAATAGTTGTTGAAGGCATATATGGTCACAATTAATCCTCACACCAACATTTACAGGAGGGAACCCAAAAAAAAAAAAAAACGGAATTATTTTTTTGAGGGCAGACCCCTTGTAGTACAGACTTCTCCAGCTAGGTAGTGTTCTAGGAAGCCATCAGAATCAGTGTACCAGCTAGCATTGTTGTGAGAGGCTGCAATCAGTTTCAGTGAAATTTTTTTTGGATATTCTTTCAACGTGTTTGCCCATTTCATGACGGGTGATTTATGAACACACCTGCCCACACCATGCTGAGTTCTGAGTGTTCAGCAGTTTTTGACCAAAAAACAGCATAAACCCCATCCCCCACCCTCCCTATTCACCCATTCTAGCCTCAAGCAATTTTTTTTGTTTCCCCAGATGAAAAAAGTCCTCAAAGAGTGGAAGAAATGAAACAAAAAATGGCAGAAGCATTTAAAGGCATCAAAACTGATGCGTTCAAACTGTTTAGAGCAGTGGGAAAAGTGTCTCAATAGGTGTACTGCATCAAACGAAGAGTACTTTGAAGGTGACTGAAGTTTTAAACATGTAAGAATAAATACACAATTTTTATTAACAAATTACAGGGCTCCCCCCCCCCCCGTAGATGCATGTATTATCATCATCCCCATTTTAGAGGTCAGGAAAATAAAGCACTGTATTCAAAACCCAAATCATCGTACACTGTGCACACTGCCTTCTAAATAACACTAAATGCCTCCTTTGTTAGAGCACTGACCAGTTTTATAGGAAGCATCTAATTCAACCCCAGTAACTCTGCAAGCGGTGACAGCAACTAGGTATTGCTTTTGCTGTTCTGTATCTAAGAAAATGATGTCCAGGGAAACTAAGGGACTTACTCAAGATTATCTAGGGAGTAGATGAAGGCACTAAGGTATGAACATAGCCTCCTCATACTAACACCAACTTCTTATTCCACGCTGACTGAGCATCCAATAGAAAGGGTAGTTTTGGAAATAGAAGGCCAATTAAGTTCATATCAAAAGGCCCCAATAGGAATAATTGTAAGCTGATATAGTTGATGTTCCTGGATAGAATCCCAAGTCTTTTCACAAGAAGGCATATAAGTAGATGGTCTCAGAGGGGTATGTTTGGGGAAACAGAAAATGGTATTAACTCTCTTGATTTAGAAACGGAATACATCCAGAGATATTGGGGTTGCACTTTGAGTACAATTCTCTCATTTGGAAGCTTGTTAAAACAGGAAGCACATAGCAGAGCTTAAAGATTCACTGATCTTTCTGGAAAGGGGAATAATGTTGGAAAAGCAGTCTTCCAAAGAAAAGTAACATTTTTCCTAGAAATAGTGACAGAGAGTGGAAATACCCTACAATAAACTTTAATGTGATACTCTTCTCCTTTTTAAGGGAGGTTTGGAAAATTGCAGGAATAAACTGATTACCTTGGAGAATAAATTAAACGTTGAATGTTTCCCATCCAGTTTGGCTTCCCCAGTTCTGGGTGCTGCTGAGGGTTATATTGTAAAGACCAGGAGGGCCTCCCTACTTCAGAATAATTTCCCAGAGGAGCCATCACTGGACATTTACCAATAACAATTCTGATTTCATATATGTTGAAAGAGCGTCCCTAAAAGACTGAGATGTCATTAGCACAAGATGCTCTAAGCTTTGATGGAAGCTGCCACTGCCTTGGACCCTCTCCAACTCCCCAAGAAGTCTGGGCTGAGGACCACTTGCCTTCCTTGAGACACAGAACTAGACATAGAAGACGCAGTGATGAGTAATATAGACCTTCCACTCAAAAATCTCACAGTTTGGTAGGGAAGGTATATTTAGAAACAGGCAGAAACTAGAGTACTATGCGCAATGACAGAAGCAGGCAGCCAATCCTGAAGAACGGGGACAGAGTGATTAATACTCTCAGTGGTGAGGAAAAGAAGATGGAAAAGGAAAAGTAAGAGCAGAGTTTTGAGGATGAATTTAATGCTCAGTTCTATCTATTCCATCTCAAACATGTTTCTGGAACTCTTTGTCTTGGGCTATCTCTTGACCAAAGAGACAGGGTAGTTATCTCCTACGTGGCAAAGAATTAACACTTTCATTTGTAGAGCTGAGATTAGATGGCCCTAAGACTAAGGAGCAAATCTATCACCTTGAAAGGCTCTCCTGCAGTGTACATTATTTTTCCTATATAGTACATGAAGAAGAGACATCTCCTCCCAAGTGTTCTCCACCTATCTGAATTTGTTTCATACCTGTGGAGACAGAGGATGAACTGATAACCTCTAGCAATAGCATCCTGTCTCTTATCTTTCTCACTGTTATTGAGCAATATAGCAGCCTCTTCTATTGTCTCGGAATCTACAAGTTCATACTGCACCTCTATCTCTTGTGACCATCAGATTGCCAGATGTGACTGCCTCTGCTCTCCTCTCCCAAGAAACCACACACTAATTTTGTTTCAAAATAGTGGAGAAGAAAAGTGTTGGTGGGGTGCAGGAAGAATTGGCATCATCTATTCCCAGGCAACTTTTGCATCCCCACTCCTCCTGTCCCCCTCCCTCCCACTGAAGTCAAACAAAGCAAACCATTCCATCCTGATCTATCCCTTTCCCCTGCACTATATAAAGCTAGCTACAGATGGCACACACGGATTGATGCTCCAAAACTCCCCAGTGCCCACTCCCTTCCATCAAGCTGGTTCCTAAATCTGTGGATGCAGCAGACTTCAGAAGAGGAAGCGGCGTGATCGCACAGCATGGGCCTTGGCACTCCAGAGTCTGGGCTGTGCCAGGGCCATGATGCCCGAGTCTCACTCACTCTGATGCAGCACTCAGAATGGCATCTGGTTGCCCCACTGCCCACGTAGTGGGAGCTTGGTGCTGAAAGCCAAGTTTCGCTCTTTACTGCACCCTGGGTAATAAGTAGCAAAATCCATGATAAAGTGGGGAGAAAGAAAAAAAAGGAAATGGTCAGGGGAAAAGTTGTTGAGGAGCTTGGAGGAAACAATGTTGAATACATCTTTCTCTGCTGGTTTACATTCCTGCATACAACTTCCAGTGGAGGCACTTGAGTAGAGCCAGCCAAGGAAATGTGATAAAGATTATTTTAGGGCCTCTCTCTCCCTTGGTAGTTTTTGTACTGCTCAGAATACTCTCCAATATTCCTTCCTCCAGTCATCCTAGATTTTTATCCCAGACTCCTTAAAAATCAAAATCATACTCTCTTATCGATATTTATTTTGTTTCATACCCTGTTTAAAAGGCTTTTTATTCATTTTCTCATTTAGTCCTCAGGCAAAACTGTAGGGTGGTATTATTTTTTCATTTTTTAGAAGAGAAAGCAGAGATGTTAAAGAAGTTGCCAAGATCACACAGCTCTCAAATGGTGAAGCCAAGATTCAAACCCAGGTCCATAGAATTTTAAAGTCTTTATCCCTAAAGGATCTCTTCAACCTCAACTATCTGTCACAACAGAGCCAAAAAGCGTTACCTGAAGCTCTCTACCTCAGAAATATTTACATTTTAATAGCCTCTCTTAATGAGGCTTCAATGAGCAAAGACATGAATCGCTTGTAATGCTATCTGGGACATTGTAAGGGTCACAGAGGAAATACATGGGGTCAGGAGTGTCTCAAACAACAGTGTCTATCTCCACTCCATATAATGAAGCCAAGCTCATCTGAAGGATGAGCCCTTTCTTTGCATTTATTTCAGTAGAAATTGTGCTTATTAGGGGTTATAACCAAGAGAAATTTTGTTTGGATAGAGGAAAGACTTCCCAGTGAGGAAGCCTGTGGAAGTTTGGTAGATGACTGTAATACACACACACACACACACACACACACACACACACACACACACACA
>NW_007254146.1:1266852-1281137 GCF_000164805.1 Carlito syrichta | reverse complement strand
TGAAAGAGAGAGGAGAGAAGACAACAGCTGCAAGAGGACAACTCAAGTAACATTCCATCATTTAGAATTCTGCCATACACAGATCAAGAATGAAAAAAAATTTAACCAGAGCTTCAACACATTTCTAAAAATGTAAATGTAGGGCAACTGGATGAATATGTGCTTGAATATCCCAGGGTTGTCTTTCTATATTCTGTTCAGCATTTTAGCACAGGCAGGAAGCCCTGAATATTCTAGTTCCATCCTGTCAAGAAAGGTAGATGTTCTGACAAACACCTTCACAATTATCTACTAGTGACCCAAAGGCATGTTTTTGTGGAGAATTTGCTTTTAAGAAAAGATGCATGGGGAATGGGCCACCTGAGACCCAATCCCTACCACTACCCAATATGCCCATGTAACGAACATCCCCTGAATCTAAAATAAAAAACAAAAGAAATTTTTAAAAATAAAATTTTTTTAAAAAGAAAGAAAACATGCCTAAACTGGTCAGGTACCCCCTGACCGGTGCAGAGCAGGGTAGCCTGCCTTGTGTATTTGTCACAACTTTGGTCCTTAGTGCCTTTAGACATATTTTCCTTTGTGTATTTCACATTCTGCACCCAAACTTGAAGTACATCCTCCCAATTTTTACCACCTGATTCATTTGTCATTGTGATTTAAGGTGCCCATAACCTCTCAATTTGCACCTTTACTTGCCAGCAATTCAGGCTTTCCTTCCCACTCTGGATCTGGTTTCCTGAAACTGCATGACCTCTGGTTCCACTTGGATGCTGGGTTTCTTTGCCTGCCTACAGCCTCCACATGCACCTCGCGTGACTCACCGAGACCCTTCTAGGGAACATGGACTGTAGGAGGAAGTCATACTCCCAAATGCATCTTTATTCACCATTATCAATAGGACCTGAACTCATTTAAATCCATAGCAACAATCTCTCAGCTCCATCAGGAAACAAGTCTAATAAATAGTATGATGCACAATTATGCCTTGCTCTGCTCTGGATGTCAGAGCCAACCTTGAATTTGTACATCAATGTGACAAGAGCAAAACATGTAAAAACCAGAAGCCACAATGATGACAAACTGTCCCCAAATTGCACATGTGTTTTGCAGAAAATTTCTCCTGGCCTAACTCTTTCTGACAGTAAAAATCAAATGATACTTTGCTTTTCAACAGCTCCTCAATCTCCAAGAGGGGCAGCCATTTTTTAAACTGTCAACAGTCATACTAGAAACTTTATAGTATGGAAACTCTGAACTCTCCAGACCAAGGTGCGACGCATGTGTGGGAGTGCTGAGTTGTCCATCATCTGTGAAATTTCAGCATCTGCATTAATCACAAACCCCTCCCACTCATCCTCACCATTCCCCACTGTGTAGGACCTACTTGTTTTAAACTTCATAGCTTTATTCTCTGCTTTCTTTTCTCACAATATAAAAATAATACTTAACATGTGCATGTCACTTTTATAGATTCAGGAGGACATTTACATTCATAATCTAATTTTGTCCCATATCAACATGGATATCAGCGTTGTTATCGTCCGCATTTCCTAAAAACGGAGACTGAAGTTCTGAAAATATTAGGGACTTGTACAAGACTGCACAACTGATACATAGTGAGTTGGGTTTAAACCAAGGCCCTTAAATTCCACATCCATGGATTGACCGATTTTCCTCTGCTGCCAGCTCAGTTACTCAGTCCCTACCACTCTTCAGCTCCCCAGGTGACACTTCTGTGGATAAATTATTGTAATACTGCCAACATGCTTTTCCTCATCCTAACTCCATATTAATACTGTTCAATTTGCAGATGTACAACACATTAATTTCGGGTTCAGACATCAAGCCTACATTCTCTTCAGTCTCCTCTTTCTCCTTTGTGGTATTGAGTCACACTTTGACTACCTTACTTAATACATTGCTTCCCAGTTACCTGATGTTGCATCTTCCTCCTCCTAAGGGCTCCTCCAGAACAAGGGCCGTGTCTTCCTCAGCTGCATTACCCCAAATTTTAGCACAGTGTTTGATATGGAAGTTTGCAATAAAGATATGTAATTTTTGAAATGTTGGATAAATGACAATCATGCCCAAGAGAAGAGGGAGCATCTCCCAGAGTCCAGATCCTGTCCCATTAGCACTATTACAGATGCCTCCAAATCTCACCAGGCAGAGGCATACTGAGCAGTTACAACTCAGAGGAGACCTCTCACTTCAGAAACTAAAGTCCTGGGGATGGCCCAGTGCTGTTCTACAGTGCTGTTGAATGGGGACATTCAACACAGAGAAGAGAGAAGTGGATAGAACTGATAGGGCTAAAACGCAGGAATGCTGTTGGGAGGGCAGGGAATGGAAAGGGGCTGGCAGGAGGAGCAGCAGCTTCATCTCCATGCATGACAATGTGGCAGATTCTGAACAGTGGCTGTGCTAAGAGTGACTGGATTCTGTGGCCCCTATAAAGGGAGCAACAACAGAGTCAAGGAAAGGTGTGTGATTCGATCTGGAATTGTCTTCTCTATATACTAAAGCCCAGCCTCCCTGAAAAGTAGCCCAGTTGCAGTCAATTTTACCTCCATAAAGCCTCATTTGAAATCTCTCTCCCAGTTGGGGCCTCTTCCCTACACACACACACACACACACACACACACACACGTGCACACATGCCTGCGTGCATGCTCCTCCCCTCCCACACACACACACACACACACACACAAGCTCAAACATCTATTACAGTGATGTGATGGGATCTTTTTTGGCCATCTGTACAAATCTGTTAGGTTGAAGTAATGTATTAAGTCCTCATATGTGTCCTACAATGTTCTGGAGATGCAAACCTGAAGAAACAGAATTCCTGCCTGCATGGAGCTCTCAGTCAAGTGGACACATAAATCCATATGGAAGTTAAGGAGATTGTAACAAGCGCTGTAATAGAGATGCTGTAGGATTAGTGGAAAGGAGAGGTTAATTACCTGAAAAGGCTCAGAATCCCTAGTAGAACAGTGTGAGTTAGCTGGGCCTGGAAAGATGGCATGAGAGCCACTTTGGGGAAGCCACTTAAGTATCTATGTAGAATCCCCTGTCATTATCATGCTCTTCCACTCTTGGACAAGACTAACATGCTTTCCCAGAACCAGCAAAAGTCAATCGAGAGGTCAAAAGCAGAGTATACGGGTTTAGATTCCTCCCTGTTTGGGAACTGGAGAAGATGCTGGTCCACCAAAGCATGCTGTAGAACTATTTTAACCCACCTGGAGACTGTGACAGTTCAGGATACTAAAGGAAAGCATGGATATAGAATGCCCAGAACAGCACCTAGATGAAATCATCCTATAGCGTCTTTTTTAATTTTCATACTCTTTAATATTTACTTTCAAACTTGGTCCCCAGTGCCAATTCCTGCTCTCAGTCTTGGTTTCACATTTAAATACAAGGACTTCAATAAGATATCATGGAGAGGTAGGGGCAGCATTCCATGGGAACAGAGAGACTGGGGACATGTCAGGGAATGGGCGTACTTCCACAATGCTTAAGCAGAGGGTAAGTGGCTGAGGAAAATGCAAGGCTATATTGCCAAAGGATTTGGGGATCAGACCATGTGAGGGTGTGGGTGCCAAGCCAAGGAGTGTCATCTGGACGCATCTGCAGCATTGGCCACTGAAGGATTTTGAAGAAGGAATTGATCTGATCAGGTCTCTGCTTTCTTGGAGCCTGGGTCCTCATCTAATTCTCTGTCTAAAAGGTGGGGAATTTCTTTGCTGCCTCTACAGTCTCTATCAAAATGCCTGGAATTTGGTGTGTGTGTGTAGATACTATTTCTGAGGGCCTTCGATGCCAAGTACTGGATTAGACATTGAGTACTGACAGGTGAGCCCTAGAAAAGAACTGCTGTGGCTGTCTCAGCCCCCAGTGAGAGAAACAACAGCCTGTCTGTGCAAAGACTTCTCCTGCCTAGCAGCACCGAAGTCCCTAGATGGCTCTAGTCCAGCAAATGTGGTATATCTCAATTGCAACACATATTCTCCAACTTCCCTGAAAGCCTCTGAGGAGAGTGTGCTGCTTCCTCAATACCATACAGTCATTTTCATTAAGAATATATGGTATCAACTAAACCACAGGATAGGTTTCCACTAAGCCCCACAGGCTCCCTCACCCAGCCCAAGTGGTAACATATGTTAACTAGTTAGGGGCCACTGGTAACCCATCTTGGCATTTACAGGCATTCTAGTGAAAGCAAGTAGAAACTAATCATTAGAGGCAAGAATAAATAGTGATGTGACCAGCTTCAGTCTTTGAAGAGGAAGAAAGAGCAGTTTATATTACCTAGTTAATTACAATTAAATTCTCCTCCAACCTGAAATCTCTGTGTTACTAGGCTGAAGTGAAGCAGGGGTACATACTGGGAAGTCAGGAGAAGTCAGGCTTTGTTTTTCTTGAGTCTGGGTTATTAGGAAGTAGAATGTTTTCATGACAAAATAAATAATATAATGGTTACAGGGAACATAGTTTCTAAAATATAAAAATTATGATTTGGGAGACATAAGAAAAAAGCGCTTAAAAACAGGGACTGCTCCTGAAATACCCTTTCTAAAGGGAAATACAGTACACATGATTCCGGATAAGCCAATTAACACAGATCACTAACTGCAACTAGTGCTAACCTATGTTCTCTGTGTAAGAAGTTTCCAGCACTCCTCCACTAAGCCTCTGGTGACTCTTAGCAGCTGAACTAGTCACTCAGAGGTGGTAACATCTTGAAGGCAAGGAGCAGACTCAGAGGCTGATCAAATTAGAGAGAGTTGCACATTGTCCTCCCAGAACGTTTACTCTGATGAATGTATTCACATATATAAAGCTGTTAATTTATCCTCTTATAAATTTATAAATTTATAAGAGGATAAATTAACAGCTTTATATATGTATTGCTACCTCAATACACATATGCACACACCTCTATCATAGTCAAACTCTATCTCTCCCTCCCACTCTATGTGTATGACACACACAAGGAGAGAGATGTAAAAACAGGCTCCATTTGGTTGTAACTCCTAGGAGGGATGCAAAATGGAGCCAAATTTGCATAGTATGCCAGACAAGCCCTCCGGCCCCTGAAACTTCACACCTGTCTCCTGCCAGTACCCAAAGTGCCATCTGCTTCCCTGGGAAAGCCAGACACAAGGCCTCGCCTTTATGGCTTTGGTAGAGGATGAGAAAACCTGGCATGGGAAGCCTTAATTGCTCAAAAATAACTCCATGGTACGTAACATTCAGTTACATGAAGATCTGAAGAAACAGCCTTGGCAGTATATTTTACAAACATCCAGGATAATGGTTAAAGCATGCAAAAGGGAAACTATTTAAGGACTCAACCTCGTCCCAAATTATTTCCTCTGCCAAGAATTCTACAAATGAGGAGTCCTGTGTGTGACAGAAAGTTCCTCAGGAAAAGAAATGTGAAATATCCAGGCAGGATCATATGTTTTCATCTACTCCACCCTGAATTTGAGATGCTCCTAAAGATTTCTCTACCACCTCACAAAAATAAGTTTATTCATTCCTGCTACTTTTAAAATACAGTTCTATCTCCAGTTATTAGAGCAGAAGGAAATTCCCTCTCTCAAGCCCATAAAGCAGTGGGTGAGCACAGCCCAGCAGCACAAACAGGGAGATTTGAGAGAAGCCAAATGGTTTTCAGGATGAGTAAAGCACAGGCGTGTCTTGAGGCAGGAAGGTAGACTAATGCAGAGTTTGTCAACATTTGGGCTGGATAGTTCTTTGTTGAGAGGGACTGTCCTATGCACTGTGAGATATTGAACAGCATTCTGGCCTCTACTCATTCAATGCCTGTGTGTAGAGATGCTCCCCTTCCCCAAGTTGTATCAATCAAAGATGTCTCAAAATGCCCCTGGTGGGCAAAAATCACCCCCTGTTGATAACTGCTGAGCTAGGTGATTTCTTGAAGCCTCATCAAAGGCCATCAGTGGGGTGTGTGGGTGGCAGAGAGGGTTCTGATAGCGTAGCATTTATCACATAGAGTTCTATTCACTTATTTGTGAGTCTGTCTCTCTCATCAGAGTGTAGTTGATAAGGACAGCAGCCATTCCTATCTGAGCACAGCTGTCTCTCCAGCCCTCAGACTGGTGCCTGGCTCAAGAACTGAATGAATGACAGGCTGGATCTGGAGATCCCAGATTTTTTCGCAGTCTTGGGCTCTCCGTGCCAAGGACTATGTCTTTGTGTTTGGTGGTGGGGATGGGATTTGGGGAAGGATATTCAGAAAACTAATAAAATAAATGACTAAATAAATGGAACCTCTTGTCTAAAGAACACAGAGATAAGATAAATCATTTTGAGTTCTGGAAAAATTATCTCCTCCATCCTGCCCCGGTTTCTCTGTTCAGCCAGAAAACACTTTAATTTATCTTGTGAAATTTTTCATCCACTAGACAAACATTAAGTAATTTTTTCTTCTTCCTCTTTTTTTTTAATATTCCACACTCCACAAAGGTGGGTTGGCTCCCAACTCATCGGAATAAAAGCTCTATTAGTTTCAGTGCACGTAAAGCTTGTGGGGTTGGCCTGGATTCAGGATCTACAGAAGGATAAAGAAATCTGACACTCATTCTTCAAGTAATTAGAGTCGGTAAAATAAACTGTGTGTATTTCATTAAGGAAATGGATTCATCAGGCCCAGGACAGGGCAGGAATCCCATGCTCATAGCACCCACCTCTTGTCTGAAATTAACCCCCAGCTTATCTAAAAGTTTACTGGGAGTTGCTGGGAGAACACTCCTTCATCTCACCCTCATCCCTTCATGTCTGGTAGTCTCTGAATCCACATAGTTATCAATTGCCTCAAGCTCAGCTAGCACTAGTTTTCTTCTTACATGTGACACACGTTCTCCAATTCCCCCCACCCACCCCTGTCCTAGCACAGAATGCTTCCTCCCTCAGTAACACACTATCGTTTGCAAACATATATCCAGGAACCTACCCTTAGCCAAGAGGGCACTGCTTTTCCACTCTTGTTAGCAACCAGGATGAGGTTCTCAGATACTCACACTTCTGATCAGCCTTATGACAAGTAGCAACATAGATTAGATAGTTGATTGGAAATCAACAAAATAATCTATGATTATGAAATAAATCTTCTTTGAAAAGTAAACGGGCTTTTCCTAAATTCAAATTACAGCTCTTAGCTATATTAGTATCCTCTTCTAAAAATCTGAAACAACTAAACCAAATTCAGCTTTCAAAAAGCCAAGAAAGTCTTTGCAACTTCATTCTACACTCTTGGATTACCTGATGTTCTGTGTATTTTCCTTGTTATCATAGTTCTCTGTCCTACCCTTCCTTTGGCTAACATCAAATCAGCATTAATTTCCTCTAATTGTCATCTTGTTTCTCCTTACTAGAAAATGCTCCCTTTTTTTTTTTTTTTTTTTTTTTGCACATTTTTCTGTGAGATGGAGAGAAAGGTAGTAAAGAAATAAGGCAACTTAGATAATAGACAAGCCAGCTCTCAACTGACCACATCTCAGGCAAGAGGCAGGAAGAGGAACCAGAAGAATGGTACCAGATTGTGAAGAAGCAAAAATCTTTGGCTATGCAACAGGAACAGCTAGCAATAGAAAAGCTGAGGAAAAGGTTATGGAGATATTTTGTCCAGAGATGCGAGAAAACCAGCCTGGTTGTTTTCCTTATCAAATGCCTACAGGGCTCTAATGTTTTGCCTCACAGTTGTGCCTGCTCATGACAGAGACAAAGGAAAGAATCAAGTCTATAACGTCAGTAATGAGGGGACGTCCCTGCTATCAAGGGCTGTGAAACATGGCTTTTACCATTTCTGGGCATCTTCAAGATTAGGAGAGATGGTCTTCTACCCAGGGAGGACAATACTAAGCTAGCCTGGATGAATTCTTAAGAGCATTTCTAACTCTAAAAAACTGTGAATGTCGAGGGGCATCTACCTAGGATAGAATGTGGCACCAGAGCAGGGCTGGGATGGGAGAAAGTAGTGCTGGTAGGAGCCTGGCTATGACCAGAGACCCAGCTCTTCAACCCAGTCTGGCTCTCCTCTGACTTAAACATGTGACGAATGGCTGGTATATTTTCCCTTATTCTTGGCAGATATATTCTGTGGTGTTTTATCTCTCACTGTCTCATTGATGATAGTGTAGGTATATGTAGAAGTAGGGTTTGCACACGTGTATTTCCTTGACCATTTTCCTCATGGAAAGGTTTCTAGGGATATTTCCATGAGCAGAAACACTTCAGTGGCAACAGGGAGCAGGCAGGATAGCTTTGGGGGTTGGGAGGGGGTCTGTTCATGCCTATGCCTTCTCTTCTCCATGAACTCAGCTATTTGGCATCCATGACATCTCTCCCTTTAAGCTCGCTGGAGAATCTGAGGGCAGCTCCTCTTCCCTGCTGTTCTTTGCACTCTCTCCTCCCTCACTCCCCCCTCACCCACTTCTATTCCCTACCCTTCTTCCCCCCTCTGGTTTCTTCAATTTCAATGAGTTTATTGGCATGACGAATGTTGCCAAAGCCAATAACACTGAGTCTCAGTGTCTGGGGATGGATTTCACAGTGGGAAGGGGGTAACTGGGGCCTCGGACCACATTCCCACCGCGGGTTTCTGCCTCAGTCTGAGGTGGTGGCGGACTGCCAGGGACCTTGTTCACTTGGGTTTCCAGTCTCAGCTGAACTCACTAGCCTTGTTTCCAGACAGGGAGAACATTCTTATGATGGCAGAGGTCATGTCTGGAGCCTCAGGTCTAGGAGAGGAGGGGCTTCAAGCTTGTGTTTTCAAGGAGCATTTTATAAACAAATCCTGCGCTGTCCTGTACCAACTCTGTCATTAAATTCCAGTCTCCCGCTGACACTGTAAATTCAAAGATTGGGTCCAGGGTGACAAAGACCGGCAGCTTTCAGCCCAGGAGTTCACACAAGATTAGAAAGGGTCCTAGAGGGATCTTCTAAACAAATGAGAGTCTTACTGTTACCACACCAACTCTCTCTCTCTCTCTCTCTCTCTCTCTCTCTCTCTCTCTCTCTCTCTCTCTCTCTCTCACACACACACACACACACAATAAGAACAATTTGGAGAATTTGAGATAGGCAAGAGAAAATGGGTTTTATTATAGCTAGAGCCTCAAACATCCATTTCAAATGAGTTCTAGCTAAAGAAGTCTTCTTCTAATGAATGAATTTTCTCAAGCTCCCATACCCTTACCCCTTCATTTTCTCAGACACACACGGCACATACATCTCTTTCACACATACACACACACACACACACACACACACACACACACACACACCTCGTCAGCCCAGCAGACTTTTCCCTCCGGGGTGCCTCAGTTGATGGAAATTTCTATTTGAAAATCAACTTTGGAAAACGTCACAGCAAGGACCATTTTTTCCTAGCTGCCCCAAGATTGATCTGGTCCATAGGATGCCCCAGATCATTGCATTCGGTAATTTCATTCTGCTTATGATCTATTTCTTATACGATCAATATGATAAATGCACCAGAGAGCCAAGTGGGTTACGGCTGACGCTGGCGAAGTGAGGAGGAGAGGGGAGTGCTGGGCTGCCGCGCTGTGTGTCTCATGAAGCAGAAAAGCAATTCAGTCAGACGAAAGGCTATAGACAAGGAGGTAGATTCCCCGTGATAAATGCAAATGATGTGACTACATTTCCCCCAGCACAAATGGGGCGGGGAAGAGTGAGGGGAGACCAGCCCTGCTGTCTGGCTCCCAGCATTCTCCTAGAAACCCACAGGATATGTGCACACAGCAAGCACACTGGAGAGGTGGGAGCAGGAGTGTGCGAGGGAAGAAGTAGGGTTTGCTTAAATAATCAGTGCTAATGGCAAGCCCTCACTTCCTGACTCTACTGTGCCTCAGAGCATTGCTGTTTCAAATGCACAGTACAAGAGAATCAGGCATCCAGCGAGCAGAGAACCACAGGGAAATATCGGACAGTGCACTGATCCATGAGCACCCCATCGTCTTCTCTGAGCATCAGAGTTCCCTTGGCTACAGGTCTTATTAGGTAACAATCAGTCTCACTGTCTGCATTGTTATGTTGTTCTAGGGTCTTCTATTTTCCCACATGAGTCCACATATCTAGGTGTCCTTGGGCCAGCCACTATATTCCCTGCATTAAAATTTCATCACTTGTAAAGGGTATCAATTATATCTCTACTGTTGCTGCTGCTGCTGGAAAGTCTTTTTATGAGAATGGAATAAAATGATGTAAATAACTTCTAAAAATATATAATGTGCCGGAAGTGTGAGGTATTGGCTGTGGGGGGCACCATGAAGTCTGGAGAAAAGAGGTCACTGCCCTCAGAAAGAAGAGAAATAAATAGGAAGAATGAGTCAAATGCTTGAAAAGGAGAAAAAAGTCAAGTCAACACAAAGGAAAGAGTCCTGGGCTAGGAGGTGTCAAAACTGAGTTGCAGCCAGTGCTCTGTCACTCCCTCAATGTGTGACTTGTATAAGTTCCTTCCCTAGTCCGGGTCTCAGTCTCCCCAAAGGAACATAAGACAGTTGATCTCTTAAGGTTTCTCTGTCTCTGGCTTTTTATGATGCTATGACAGTTGAGCCCTCCTGTGGGTGCAGATGTTAAAGAGTGATCTGAGCTCCAGATGGAGATAAAATAGAGTTCGATTTTAGAAAAGGAAAAGGACATGTTGTGGCAAAAAAAAGAATGGCAGGGACATGCCAAACAGGAACATCAACCTTGCTGAGTCCCCAGAACGGGAGCAAATAAGTCCCAATCAAGCATATTCAAAGAGAAACTTGAAGAAAAGTAGTAAGGAGAAAGGTGAAGAGGAAGGGAAGGTGCCTTTGGATATTGGCACTGAGCCCTTGTCCAGGACGAAGGAGGATGGGGAGGAAGGAGAGGACAGTGCTGGCAGGCTGGGTGGGCTTTTCACACCAGCATTCAGAGGAGCCTGCCCTGCTGCCCTCTCAGCTTCCTATCTGCATCAAGAGGGCCGTAGCCCCTGGGGAGTTTTCTTGGGGGGCAGTGCTCCATCACTGCATGCTGCTCTTGCTTGTGTCCTTTTAAAAATTAAATTTGAAGTTGCTCAGCCCTGCCAATGCTTGATCCCTCACAAACACTTCCCTCCCCTCCCGCTGCAGAAAACCTGAGGTTGGCAGGAGAACATAGGTGAAGAGCGAGAGCAATGCGGGAGCTGCCACTGTAAGTCGGATTCCAGCAACTCTACACTGGTGATTCTCTGCATGGAAGTCTTGCATGTGTACCCCTGGTCTGTGGAAAGGGACAGACAGAAGACCCCTTTCATTTTCTTATTGAGATGGCAGAGGCCGTGATGAGGTCTTCACTGGGAATATTGATTATGTGGCTACTGCTTCAAGGGCAGGGCTGGGAACTGTGATTCAACTGATAACCAAGCCATGTGTGGCTCAGGTGAAAGTGGTGAGGAGGACAATTCACCTGGACATTTATTTGCAAAGGGACCAAGGAAATTGTGTTCTTAGTATGTACTGGGTTTACCAAAGGTATATCTTAGATTACATTCAAAATGGTATCATTCATTCATTTTCACTCACTGGGAAAAGGAATTCCAAGGCATTCAAGTATTGCATGCTTTCTCTGTAGCTGAGAAGACTGAAGCTTGGCCAGGGTCAGACAGATGGTCATTAGAAGGTCTAGACTAGCATGGAAGGTCCATGGCTTTTTTAAGGAGATGGGGGCCTGGGTGGGAGGAGGACTATATGCAGCTGCTGAGTTGTATGCAGCTGTTTGAAAATTAAGATTAAAAAAATACAACTATTAAAAATGGGAACTGCTTATTTTAGTCAGAGCTTTCTCATTTCATCTCTACCCAAATTTCTCAGCAAGTGTGAAGTTCAGAAGGGAACACAGAGTAGTGTCAGGGATCAAAGGGCAAGGCCTACCCCTCTGACCTTCACAAAATGAGTTGTCTAGACAGAGTGCATCAGCTTCCTTATCAATGACTGAGGATCATCAGTCAAGAAAACACACACACATACACACACACACACATACACACACACTCACACACTACGGGCTTGCAATCTAAAAAGAGTGAAATATTGTTTATCCCTATCACCCCCCCTTCTGAGTTCATTTTCTATTGACTTTACTTAAGCTTCTTTGGGTTCTCGGCCTTGAAGATATTTCTGACTTGCTCTTTGCCAGCATCCAGGCTGCTCTTCTTTTGTTAGTAATGAGTTCAATTCACATGAAAAACCAGAGCCTGCTTCTGAGGCATTTGGGCAAGTCCCAAGCAATACTTCTGCCAGTGTCACTGCCTGAGAATTCTTATCAAGCCTCCCGGACAGCTTAGACTCTGCTCACTCCAGAATATTCTCTATGCTCCAAAAATAAGTGAACTACTAAAAATCAATGGGAATTTTCCAGTGGGAAGACTTCCAAGATCACCAAAGATTTGAATTACCTTTCTATAATTGGAAAAGTCCACCAAATAGCAGAGAAATGATCTCTTTCTTTTTTCCCCTGACTTGCCAATTGAAACACTGTCTGCTCCTAATCCAAAGCATGTCATGAGGCCTATTCCCAATGAGCTCAAACCCAGTAATTGGAAGCAGCCCTGCATTGCCTTTGGTCTTGGGTATTTTCATCATTGGACTATTAATGCCAAGACATACATTTTGCCAAGGAAAACTTTCCTTTGAAACCTCTATCTTATCCAAACAGTGAGTTGGAATTGACTCTTGGCAACTCCAAAGATAGTCCTGAGTTATGTAAAGTAATACATATGTGTCAGCCAACCTATAAGATTGTCCTCAATCTGAAAAAAGTAGCCTTGCACAAGAGCCCATCTTTCCTTCCAATAAACTGATAAAACCAATGCACCTGTTACAACTTCATCGCCTGCTCTGCTACCCTTTAAAGCCACCAGCCCGGTTCTTCTGAATGTGAATCCCAGCTCCTTCTGTTCAAAAAAGAGTGTGTGGCAAAAGAACAAGGGATGTTAGAATGAAAGGGAAGAGCTAGGGTGTCGAGAATTTTAATTTCATTCTTCAAGGAGAGACATTTGTGTTTCAGCTCTTGGCAAGATTGCAGTTTGGGGAAGATTTGGTCCAGCTTGGAGGAACTATAGTGTTAGAAAACAAGGCATTTCTATGCACTGCCAAACTCCTTGGGAAGTGGAGTGGACCTTCATGAAGATAATCATGTTTATACCCAAAAGCTGATGAAAACATTTTGCGTATATTCAAACTAACTATCTGGTCTAGAAAATGGAGGAATGCACTCCACAGGGAGCCTTCTCCAGGGCAGGGCCTTGGTAAGGAAAGAAAACCTTTCTTGAGGAATGTCAGGTTCTGTGACTCACCTGCCAATCTGCAGAGATCAAGACTCCCTATGCTGCCTAATCTGAGTTACTGATTTATCTCTTAGTTGCCTTTATAGCTCCTTGTGAAGTATTGCTGCAACACACTCTCAGGCAGCAACCTTGGTAGGGAAGAAAACCTACTTAGAATCATCAAATCTCATGATTAGACATGATCTTAAAGTCCATTTAGTTATATCACCCATCGCATGCTAGAATGCCTGCACAACAGAATATAACACCAATGACAAGACAGTCACTACAAATAGCACAGCTTAAGATGCAGAACTGCACAGTGCCAGATGACCTCAAGAGGCAAGCAAAGATATCAAAGCAGATAAACCAACTTTGCCAATTTGAGGGGTGAGTGTTGTGGTTAAGATCATAAGCTTAGACTGCCTGGAGTTAGACTCCCTGGGTTTAAACCCTGGTTCCACCTATTACTTCTAGATAACTTTGGGCAAGTGACTTGATCTGTCTGTACCTCGGTTCCTCATATGTGAAATCAAGTAATGTTAATATTTACTTTGTTTAGTATCTGTGAGATTAAAATGAGATAATATGAGTAAAACATCTAGACTATTTCTTGGAATGTTTATCCTACCTAATTAACTGAGATCTTCCTCATTTAAAAAAATATATAAATTATGCTGTGTGTGTGTGTGTATGCAAAAATATTAATATAATGACCCTCTCATATATCAAAATAGTATAATGAATGTCTCATTTCACTTCAACAATGATCAATACATAGTCATTATTTCTTTATCTACACCTTGCCCATTTTATCCACACCTGATTATTTTGAGGCAAATCATATTTAATCTTTCAGTATGTATCTCAAAAAAGGGACTCTTTAAAAAATAATACCCACAGCCGGGCTCGGTGGCTCAGCCTGTAATCCCGCGCCTTTGGGAGGCTGAGGTGA
>NW_007254146.1:1249170-1266832 GCF_000164805.1 Carlito syrichta | reverse complement strand
AGGTAGCGCGCGCCTGTAATTCCAGCTACTCGGAAGGCTGAGGTGGAAGGATCACCGGAGCCCAGCAGGTCGAGGCTGCGGTGGCCGGGAGTGGCCACTGCACTCCAGTCTGGGCGACAGAGTGAGACTCCAACTCAAAAAATAATAATAATAATAATACCCACAATAGCATTATCTCACTACCCAACAATAAAAAAATAATTTTATAATATTAAATGTCAATTATTGTTATACATAAGTATATATATATAATATATACTTACATCTGTTCGAAACTGGATAAAAGAAAGTTCATTCATTGCAACTGATTGCTATGTCTCTTAAATCTCTTTTAATCTGTAGGTATATCCTTTGATTCTTATTTTTTATTATTTTTCCCATTACAACTTTTCAGTTATGAAATTAGGTAATTTGTTATATAGAGTTTTCAATAGTCTGTATGTTGCTGATTGTATGTGATTTAACATGTTCTCCTGTCTCCTTGTATTTCCTGTAAATTGGTAGCTATATCTGCAGACTTGATTGATTCAAGTTCAATAATTTGACAAGACTACTTCATGGGTCAAGGTACATATTTCTATCAGAAGGTTCATAAGGTCTGGTTGTTTGTGTGTGTGTGTGTGTATGATGTTAGCAATATCAATGATCATTACCTAGACTTATGAACTCATTATTGGGTTGCCAAATAAAATACAACATACCCAGTTGCATTTGAATTTCAGATAAGCAATAAATGATTATTTCACGTAAATGTGGGGGCCTTCAAAAAGTTCATGGAAAATGCATATTATAAAAAGCTACACATGAATTTCAAGATTTCAAAAACTGTCCCAAAATAAACTCATTTCTAACTTGTTATAACATGTCTAAACAGAATCTAGTTTGAGGTACTAAGAAGGATAAGACAATAGTTTGAAAAAAGTGTCAGCAGAGCAAAATGAATTCTGCTAAAATTGAAGGAAGAATAAACATCAAATTTATGGTGATGCTTAGGTGGGAGAACGGTGAAATCTTGATGCATTATGAAAGCTTATGGGTACAATACGCCAAAGGAACCATGAGTTTACAAATGGATAGCTCATTTTAAGAAGGGAAGAGACAATGTTGAAGTTGAAGCCCACAGTAGTGGGCCATCCATATTATTTGAGGGGAAAATTGTTTGGTCATGCCTAATTGAAGAGGACCATAGAAACAACAGCTAACACCCTAGAAATAATAATTTGTTCAGTGTATACAATTCTGACTAAAAATTAAAGTTGAGAAAACCATCCAGATAAGCAGCAGACAAGAGCAGAGCTTTCAATGGAAATTTGAAACAAGTGAGATCAAGATCCTAAAGAATTTATTTGAAGAATTATAACAGGAGATGAAACATGGCTTTACCAGGAGGTTCCTAAAGACAAAACACAATCAAAGTAATGACTACCAAGAGGCAGAAGGGCTCTGGCCAAGGGCAAAGGACATGGCAGCAGTTTTGGGGGATGCTCAAGGCATTTGCTTTTTGGTTTTCTGGAGGGCCAAACAATCATGATATCTGCTTATCATGAGAGTGTTTTGAGAAAGTTAGCTAACGCTTTAGCACAAAACACCTGGGAATCTTCACCCAAGAGTCCTTCTCCACCCCGACAGTGTTACTGCTCATTCTCCTCATCAAAACAAAAAGAAAAAGGAATTTTGTGAGAGTTGTGATGAGCAAGTATTAGACATCCACTAACAGTTTTGATTTGGCTCCTTCTGCCTTACTGATCCCTGATCTTTTAAAAAATATATATTTAAAGGATACCCATTTTCTTCAATTAATATGTAAAGATGACTGCATGGATGTGGTTACATTTTCAGGACTCTCAGTGCTTTAGGGATAAACTAAATGGTTGGTATCATTGCTCGCAAAAGTGTCTTAAATTTGATAGGGCTTATGTTGAGAAATAATGTTTATGTTTATGTTTGTCTTCCATTTTTCCATGAATTTTTTGAGGTCTCTTGGGATATCTCAAATATTTCATAAGATATACTTATACTAAGCAATTATTTGTTGTTTATCTGAAATTCATGTTTAACTGGTGGTTAATTTGGAAGTTGTAAAATTGTTACATTTTAATTATATCAATCAATCCTTCTTTATTTATTAGTTGAAAGATTTTTATAAAGAGAAACTTTCCTTCATTCGTTGGATGGTCTCAAGATACAGAAAATATAGGAGAAGCAGGATAATGCTTGATATTTTTTCTCCTTTTACTAATCTGTTTTTAAAATAATGTAATAGTTATTTCAATAACCAGTAGAGGTATTATTATGAACTCAGGCATGTGAACATATTTGTTGCGAATCTCAGTCCTTTGCAGTTATTATTCTTTCTGATGCTCAAATAATTTCATTCTGATCAGTGAGAATATAGTCTAATAGGCTCCCAAATCCTTTTGACATGACACTAGTAGTGTTTGATACTTAGTTTGCTTTCTAGTAGGACATGATTTTCCAAACTCATTTTGTATATTTCCTCACCTGAATCTGGAATCAGACATTTCTTCAAGAAACTCTGTTTCCTTTTTTTTTTTTAGAGAAAATAGCATTCAGAAAACATAGCCTGGGAGCTAGGGGTGCTCAGTATCACTGGATTATTCATTATTTGTAGGTCTTTTTGATAGAGACAATAAACATGCAGTTTTTAAAAAGAGAATATAGATCTCAAGTTCATAATGATAACTCCAATAAAAATGCACAACCACAGGTTTGTCTTCACTTCATTAATCTCACATCTGTATCTTTCTCCCATTAGAAAAATTCCTGTTCTCTATGACATTCATATAATTACTCTCACAACGACACATATACATAAAATTATATATGAGTGTGTGTATATGTGTATATTATATATATATATAATACTTCACATACACTTCTACTTCAGAATAGTAATGTCAACACTACCAACAACAATATGATTACTAAAAGTAGCTTAAGTTTTGTTTTGTTTTGTAGTTTTTTGTTGTTGTTGTTCTTAGGGTATATCCTACTAGGGATATATAAAATACATACTGTTTTTTAAAATTACTCAAAATACTTCCTTGGTGAGATTAGTCTCTAACTGGAAATACATTTAAGTTCTTTTTTGTTTTCATTTTACTTCTACATTTTTAGGAATTGCTTTTTGGTATTTTGTTATAAAATTATGTAAAAATGTTTATGTAGCTTCAAAGACAAATCTATGAAACACAGCATATTTAAAGAACTCTAATCTCTATCCTGGTCTCCACTCTTTTTCCTTTCTCTTTCTGAGAGGACACTTGGTTTTTTTTTCATGATTTATCCTTTATTGGTGTATCCTTCCATGTATTACTTTAAGCAAACACAGAGATGAATTTGTATCCTCCTGATTCTTTAATGCTCAGTTCCATTGTTACCCCTTTGAGACCTCACCACCATGAATAGAGTACTCATCAAATTGATTACAGCCAGAGCTACATTCCGCCTGACAACACACTGGTATGGTCACACTAATTGTTTACAGCTACCTTCCATTCTGATCGTTCACACCTCTGTTGTGAGTGTTGGTACCTGAGTTTTATCTGATCACAATTCATTGCATTTATGTCTGCCTCTTTTGGCCACAGAAGTTGCTAGGATTACCTAGAAGGGCAAGACCAGATCAACCCTTATACATTTATTGTATATTCCATACAGCTACAGCCTCAATAAACATATGTTGAAATAAATCTGTGTCTCTTTGCCCTAGATAAGCATCCAAATTACCTATACAGCTTTTTCAGGTTTTTTAAAAATACAGACTGCCAAGTTCTGCCCAAAACCCACTGAATCTTTGAAAGTGTTCACCAAGAACCTGAATTAAATAATAAAGCATGCTTCTATTATACAGTCAGTTTGAGAGCCATTGATCAAAAGCATAGCCACTCTGCATAAATGTACTGATAGAACACATACGGGCACTTGCAGTGGATGTTTCTTAATAGATTCTCCTCTCTGCTGCTTGAGATGGTGCAATTCTGTCTGCAAAGCCCAAAGAAAAATTTACCTAGTCATTTTATTTATCCTGATGATTTTCTTCAGAAAAAACTGTAGAGGAGGGGTTTTGTGCCTTTGAAACAGAATTGGTTGCATATAAAGGTTAATTACATTTTGAAGGTCACGCGGTTTGTCAACACTTGGGATGAAACCAGCTCTGTGACCCTCTGGCCCAGAGCTCTGTCCACCATTAGCAAAGCAGCTATTTCCCTTTACCAATCCTAGGATTACCGTGGGGCAAAGATGACACCAATCTTCTCATCTCCCAAGGCCACTTTCTCCCATTCCCAGAACTTAGAGCCAGAAGGGACCCTAGGTATTTCTTCGAATCCCTAAGGTGAGAAACTGCAGCCTGAGTCAGAAAGGCAGCTTTTAAAGGCAGTACTAAGACTAGAATTGAAGTCTCCTGCCTCCCTGGCCCATCAGGCTTTTACTTCCTGGGCTGCTGCATCAACAATAGTGTCACCCATTTCTGTGCCATCACAGCTGATAGTCAGTGCACTGACGCCTTGTGGTATGAATGAGGTCTACTTAGAGTTGTTGGCATCTAGTCTCAGTCAAACAGCCTAATAGCACATGCCTGTAACTATGTAGAAGGCAAGAATCAGACTCTGCTCCACTTCCCTAGGCTTCAGTGACAATGGCCATTTCCAGACCTGTGTCGAGGATGCTACACCCAGTGCCAGCTGAGAAGAGAGCGGGGAGTGGACTAAGAAAGGATTATCTCCTCCTTCCACAATAACTTTAAATGAGCTCCCTCATTTGATTTTTCTTGATCATCTAGCAGTGAAAAGAACCAGTGGGTGGGTGGGATGTCTGGGAGCAGGGGGTCCCTAGAAGTAGCAGCACAGGCGGCTTCCTCCAAGTCTGCCTTTTCACTTTTATCCCCAGGGCTTGATAGGCCAGAGATCGTCTAATTGGTGTCCTGGTGGAAAGAGATGGCGGCTGGGTTCTATAGAAATAAGGCTTAGGTTTTTCTTCCATTGTGCATGACCACGTAATCCTCACCATTCCCTGTGCCCCCGCCCACAGTTTGAACCAAAGGCAAAAACTGGAGGTGGTCCTCCCGGTACATCTGGCTGTTTGGGAAAGCTCCAGGGAGGGAGTCATCATGGTAATCGAATGCATCAGTTAAACCAAACAGATCCTTTTTAATCACAGGCAGTGCGCGTGCACACACACACGCGCACACACACACACACACGATACTCCACACACACATACAATGCACTCTCCAGGGCTCATTCTGGCCTCCCTGGCTAACACAACGTGAAACAGGGCAAGAATGATTCAGGCCACAAGGCCAAGGTTATGGGGGAGGAAGGAAGCCTAAGGAGGTAGGCCAGCATCCTGGTAAACTTGAATGTATGCCAGAGTAGGGGACTGAAAGGCTTTGAAGGCAAAGAGTCCTATAGGGATGCTAATCGTGAGTATTTTATTGTGATAATGCTGGGTCTCTTTCTCTCTCTGGGGTGCACACAGAACTGTGATGGGGGATGAGCCTCCCAGCTGTTCACTGTATGGCCATCAGAAAGGAGGTCAATGTTAGAGAAAAAACTTTCTGCCAGAGGCTTTCAGAGGAATCATTGCTTTCACCAGATCAAGGTTCAAAAGGAAAACTTAAGCTAGAATTTAAAAATCTTCCATGTGAAGAGGACTATAAAACTATGACAGTATTCGGGGTTATTGGTAATATATTCTAGACCTTTTAAAAGTTATAAGGTAATGAATGCGCTATTATCATCTGGATCTAAGGAGATAAAAAATGATGACTTGCTGAATTGATGTAGGAGATATTCTTATAACAGATGTAATGGCATTGAATTGTGTTCCCCCAAAAGGTATGTTCAAATCCTAACTTGTGGTACCTCTGAATGTGACCTTATTTGGAAATAGGGTCTTTGCAGACATAATCAAGTTAAAATGAGTTCATATAGGATGAGGGTAAGCCCTAAATCCAAAGGCTGGTGTCTTTAGAAGAAGACCATGTGAACACAGAGAACGAAGATGACCATGTGAAGACAAAGGATTACAATGATGCAGCTGCAGTCAAGGAACACCAAGGATAGTGGACAACCACCAGAAACTGGTAGAGGCAAGGAAAGACTTCTCCCTAGAGCCTTCAGAGGGAGCCTGGCCCTGCTGACACCTTGATTTCCAACTTCCGGCCTCCAGAACTATGAGAGAAAAAACTGTTGTTTGAAGCTACCCAGTTTGTGATCATTTGTTATGGCAGCCTAGGAAACTAAAACAGAGGGTTAAGACTAAATGGCCTGAAGATTTTCCTCTGCTATAAGAAGCTCTAGTCCTAAATTTGCAGGGGTTTCTATGTTGGAAGTTTACACAGAAACATCCTTCTAGACTGATTCCCATACAGTCCTACCATAAGAGAGAAGTATGACTGTAAAGGAGAGGTAGGGAGGCATAAAAGTCAAGGTAGATCTGTTGGGAAGAGGCTCAACCAGACCCTCTTTTCCTCAAGAACTATTCAGATTCTCTCACACATGTGCTGCCTTCCTCCTCCACCCATGAAGAAGGATGGCATGCTTTTTCCTTGCTCCTATTAGAGGAACTGGACCCCAGTTCTCAGGGCTGTCCAACGGGATTCCTGACTCAAGAGCTCCATTCAATCCCCAACATTTAGATAATCCAATCAATAATGCAGACAGCATACACAATGCCATTAGAGGCAAGATCTCACAGGGCATTTGGGGAGGAACAGAAGGGGAGGCAAAGCAGAGTCTCAAGGTCACTGTGTCCTCCTGGATTGAGTTATGTGAGACAGATAGTTCTGAGGCATCATTGTTCCTAGGAACTGAACACCAGTGCCTGCCTCTCGAGAAACCAGGGGCCAGAAGCAGAGATGGAATCTACTCAGAGAACAAGACCTCATCCAGAGACTTGTAGGAGAGTCCATGCATCTCCATAAACAGTGCATGGGGCTAGGAGTCAATAAACCTGTTTCTACCCTAGCTCCACAATTTGTCAGTTGCATGCATCATTTTATGTTAGGACTGGGAGTCAAAAGTTGTGTCCTAGCAATCTTTGTACATTTTCTCAGGCCAAGATCAAAACAAGAACCAAGGATTTAATAACTATTATGATTAAGGATATAGAAATTGCAATAATACCTATGGTGGTGATCAGAACTGTGACTACACATCACAGTGTGCTAGGTTGAAAAACAAAATGTATGAGGGCATGATACTTCTTGTTTTACAGTAGAAAATAAAGCCACCTGACTTCCCAAAGCCACACCACAACTTAGTGACAGAACAGTGACTGTCACAGAGAAACTGCCATATAAGTAGCAATTTTTCTTATGTCAGACACTGTGGTTTATAAGCCTCTCATTTAATTCTCATAACAACCCTTTGATGCCCACATTCTTTGCCCGTTTTACCATGGAGGAGATTGAAGTTAAGCTAAGTAACTTTGCTGAGACCACAGCAGAATGAGCCCCAGAGACAGGAATCAGACCCACTCTGAAGTCTATGCTCTCAGCAGCTGCAAGTAAACCCAGCTATCTTTTTAATATATGTCTACCTGTACACGAAAACTTTGTCGGTGGTAACTTGCTATACACATGACTACATTAATTATTAATATTAACTGTTAAATGTAATTATTACATTAAAAGCAGCTAGTGTTTGACTTTAAAGTTCAGGAATGATACACAGGTCTTGGGATAAACTGGAAATAGAAATTGCAAAGCAATTTGGCACATTCTTCTATCAAAGGGCCTTCTCTGAGCTCATCAGTCAATAGGGAAGAAATGACAGTATTTTGTTAAACAAGGACAGAGGTGTGTTGGTGGCTTTCCCTGATGGCAGTACTGGTAGCAGCGAAACTTAAGACATCTCTAATATCCCAGAGAAGACGTTTTGCCTCCTGACACTCCCTATCATATGCCTCTGTGCATGAAAGAGGGATTCAAATCAGTGAAGCAAAGCTGGATGTGTCCTGGTGTTCCTTAAGAGAGGAGCAAAGATCATGGGTGTTTGCCATCCCAGACCCACAGGGGACCCAGCATCAGAATCACAACTTTTCAAAGCTTGACTTCATGACATTTTGCCAATTGTAACAGACTGCAGAAAAGTTGGGGAAAGGGGTGGTTACAGAGAATTAATAGGTAGCTTTCACTTCAGATGTAAGGTGCAAGAGAAACATAATAGCCAGTGGGGTACAGTGACTCACACCTGTAATTCCAACACTTTGGGAGGCCTAGGCAGCTGGATTGCTTGGGCTCTGGAGTTTGAGACCAGCCTAGGCAACATAGCGAGACCTTGTCTCTATAAAAAATTTTTTTAAATTAACCAGGTATGGTGGTACATGCCTGTAGTTCCAGCTACTCAGGAGGCTAAGACTAGAGAATCACCTGAGTCCAGAAATTAAAGGCTGTGGTGTACCGAGATCGGACCTCTGCACTCCAGCCTGGTTCAAAAAGATTCAAAAACCCTGATTCAAAAGAGCACAAGGCATAGTCCCTGTCCTTAAGGAATTTGCAATATATTGTGGAAGATAGAAAGTGAAGTGCCCGAGTTAAGCACACTAATTAACAAAAGGAGAAGTCACTTAACCTCTCTGAGCATCCTAACTTTTCTAGTCTCTGAAATGGGTTTTAAAAATATATAGATACCATTAGTAAAAGTAATCCAGCAAATAGGTATCAAGTGACTTATGTGTACAAATGCATGAACACTCTATGAACATAGAGTGCCATTAGCAAAAAATTGGAAAAGGCATCTTAGAAGAGATGGGTTTTGAGAAGGTCCTAAAAGTTGTTCAGAGATTGGATAGCTGTGGAAGGAGGGGAAGAGAATGCCACTTTCCAGACTGCAGGAATGGCATGGGCAGAAGTTCAGGGGATAAAGTGAACATAGCATTTTCAAGGGACTGGGAAGGAACCAGTATGCCTGGTGGGGGAGATGGGTGGGGAGTACTGGGAGGGAAGGGGTTGTTAGAAATAAGACTGAGCACAGAGGGTAGGGTAAGGTTATGAGAAACCTTGAGAAATGGCCTTTAGTCCTCTGAGATTGTGGTTATTGGGGTGTTCTTTTGATTCAAGGAAGAAAAAAGAAAGCTACTGCTCACCCAAACATCAGGACATTCTGTTCCTCTGTGATTGTGCTTCGTCAAAATGTTCTCCTGCAAAAAAAGAAAAAGAATGATTAAGGGAAAAAAATAACTGGAGCCACATTCATTTCAGCTCCACTGAAAGCACAGCAGGAGAAAGTAGCTGTGTTTGCCAAACTCCAGAAAGAGACACAATTGATGGGGGGCGGGGAGAGGGGAGCGTGAGGCAGGGAGTGGGAGATGAGGAGGAGGGGCCCGCGGTTGTTTTATTCTCCCAAGAAGATATTGTAAATAATGGAGAGGTATAGTGCAGGGAAGGGGAAATTACTCTGACAGGGCCCTTTTAGGGAGGAAAATGGAACTAAATACACGTTCCATTATTCCTGATCTTTCATTCAACTCTCCATTTACATGGGGGCTCCCCGGAGCTGATGTTTCCCCTTTGCTGCCATAAGTAGTCATTGACTAGAGCCGATCATTTCAAAATAACGGCCTGCAATTCTTCCATTGTCATGATTAACACAGGATGATAATTATTAGCCACCCTGACAACCTCAGAGGAGGGGGACTGCTACCAGGCTGCCCCGCATTTCTGAAGCCTGGAAAGTTCCCTGTCATTCCACCAGGGGGTGGTGATGTCCAGAGACACCAAAGAAGGCTTTCTGCTTGCTTCTCCAAGAATCCGGGAGCTGGGCAATAGCCAAGGCCTGGGTTTGCTGTCATCTCAGGAGCTTGTGCGACATCGCAAAAATAGGAATTCCACAAGAAAAAGAGGAGGTTGGGGGAGGGAGACAAGAGAAAGTAAATAGACACTATGGAATCATCCCTACTCTTGGCCTTTGAAACATTGGGAAATATTGTCAGCTGAATGGATCGAAGGGGCTGGAGCCACCCATGACTCAGAAAGATTCATAACACCAGAGCCCTGAACAGGAGCGTTTATCAAAGGCAGGCAGAGAGAGAAATCATCCAACTTGAGACAATTCAAAGGCAAAATCCTATTTCTCAGCTCTGTCCCTGGATTGCACTCTGTTGTCGATTTTTTAGGCAGTGAGCTTTCTTGGGCATTAAAACAAGCCTTTTTTTGGCGTCAGTGTCCTTCCTCCATTCTCTATGGAGAGAGCTGGAATGACGGCAGCATGAGGTACTGGGAGTTATGCTGGGGAGTAAGGGGTACATTGAGCCTAATTCCTGCTTTTTACAGGTGGGGAAACCAGAACCAAAGGAGAGTGGGAGACCTGTGCAAGATCACACAGCCAGAGAGTAGTAGAGTCAAGAATCGAATCTAGGTCTCCTGACTCCCAGGCTGGGGTTTTCCAACCTCTGTTTTTTAACAGGGAGAAGAATCTTCCTACTTTGAGTATGAATTCTAAGTCAATAGAAGCTATTCCAGAAAAATAGTGCTGTAGTCCCAGAGAGGAGGAGGAAAGCCAGAAAAGAAGAATAGAAACAGAAAATTGTTCCTGTTGATCTTTCTCTTCTGTCTCCTAGATCATTCAATCTCTGGCAAGAGAATATTTCACAAAAGGAATGATAATGAACTTAATATTGAATTGACTAAGAGGGCAATATTAAATTGACTAAGAGGGGAAAACTAAATGCGGACATTTCCTTCTAGGAATTCAAAACTCAAAATATAGAAATCACTGTTAAAGTAGCTATTAATTGTTTCATGATGTCAGTGCTGATGCAGTTGATTCCTGCCTGCCAAGAACTTGTGCCATTTCTGGATTTTTCTTTTCAGACTCTAGTAATTCATACTCTACCCTAAATTTATAGCATAGAGGCAGGCACTGTGGTTTGCACCTGGATGTCGGGGTCTTTGAATTACTTAACCACGTTGTTTATTTTTGTGTGGGACAGTGGACTTTACTCAATCAGCCTCCTCTAGGGGCAAGGTCCCATCCACCCCTGCAGGGCCCTGGACCAGCCCCCACCTGTCTGGCTTGAGGACTCACAGACTCCCTTAAGGCCCCTGCTCTGCACTACCTCATAGCAGACCAGAAACAAGCCCCCAGGGCAGGGTCTAGCTTTTCAAACCAGCCCCTATTCAACACTCTCATCACACTCAGGGCTCCAGTCCCAGGGAGAACCTGGCACCATGTTAGGTACTTTAGCTATCAGTCAGGAAAGGGAAGTTAGAGGCTGGGGGCTTAATGGTCTGTCCCTGAAGGGCTTGTAGTCAGAGGCAGGGAGAAATTCTTCTGCTATCATTCTTGTCTTTCTTTCTCCCCTAATTAGGAAGAGCCGTGAGTTCAATTCTGCTGGGGTTTGTAGGGCACAGATGCAATCAAGAAGAAGTCAGACACTGGCGTTTTGCTCACCCGACTCCCTGTGGAGTCCCACAAAGACCAACTGGCATGCTCCCTCTAAGAGCTGGGGGGTGATACACGTTGCACCCAATTACCCCATTATTTTGAAAGGCAGGCGTGGCCATGTATGTGATGTTGTGCAGGACAGAGGTAACATAAGCTAGCGGCGATCTGCATGTATTGGCAACTTCTTTCCTCTGGGCCAACTCTCATTGTTCGACACACACACTCTGTAAAATAGGGAAGAATTGAGCTCATTAGTATGATTGTTTATCAAAATCATGACAACAATTACAACATGCTCTTCTTTGTATGAGGAAATGGCATTCCTGACCCTCAGGAGACCTGAAGCTCTACGATGCTTTGCCCGCCTCATGATGAATCTGGGGGAGTGCTCCTGTCACAGGGGCTCAGGTCAACTGGCTGGAGGAAGGTTAAGAGGAGAAATGAGCCCGGTGCCTCCTGCTTCCTGGCATTTGAAGTATGGACTCACACCTTTTCACCACTTTCACTTTCTCAGAAGAAATAAAACTAGAGAAAATGAGCCTCAGACCTGTGTTCACATGCTGATTTATACCACACACTACCTATGTGACCTTGACACCTTTGTGTGACTGTCTGATCATCAGCACCTGCATCTGTAAAATGGGGCTCACACCTGTTCCCAGTGCTTTGGTAGGCTAAAGAGGAAGGATCACTTGAGGCCAGGAGTTTGAAGCCAGGTATTTGAGACCAATCTGGGCAACACAGTGAGACCTTGATTCTACAAAAACTGAAAAAATTAGCAGGGAGTGGTGACTCATGCCTATAGTGCCAGCTGTTCAGGAGACTGAGATGAAAGGATCACCTGATCCCAGGAGTTCAAGGCTGCAGTGAACAATGATCGCACCACTTCACTCCAGCCTGGGTGACAGAGTGAGACCCTTTCTCAAAAACAAAAAGAGGAGGAATTGATAACACCTACCTTTAAAATTGGAGTTGTGAGGATTGAGATTAATACAGGGTAGATACTCAATTCATTTTAACACTTACCATTATATTATGAAATAAAACTAGAGAAAATGAGTGGGTGACTGAAGAGAAGATTTGCTTTTTCAAAATGAAAAAACCTGGACAAAACAATCACTTCATATCGGTTCTGAGTTTCTGATCTCAAAGCAATAAATGGCACTGATTTTGTCAAGTCTTACCCCACTCCAGAAAGCCCTGGGCTGCTCTGCCCAGGAGACACCAGGCCCTCAAAGAAAGTCCTGGCAGCCAGACTCCACCTGACGTTCCGAGAGCAATTGTCATCTGAACCAGGCTGGGCATCAAAGCCAGGGAAGTCAGCAACTTGGTACAGGCAGACGCTTCCTGGCTGGTGAGGGTTGTTGAGCAGGAGAGGACCCCAAGAAGGCATCTGCATAATACATCACAGCCTACGAGGGCCAGCACCATGTTAATTCCTGCACACTCGCGGTGTATTCTCTAAGGCACATCAGCCACCTCGCTTGGCTCTTGCCGCCTGAGAGGGTATACAGGTGTATGTGGACTGCCTAGCAGTGAGGGCCAAAGCAGCATGGGTGTGCTTTGTGGTTCCCTAAGGAAAAGTAGCGAGACAGAATCTCTTGTCTCTTCAGCATTTTCCATTGGAGGAGTAGGAGCTGCCAAAGTGATGGCGGACAATGACCCTCATAAGCAAAGGGGTATTTTGGGTAAGCCCAGCTAGTTTCCCTAGAAAATCGAACAAGAGAAAAAACTACAGTTAAGGCAATTAGGAAATAGGTTTGCCTCTGTACAGAAATTTTAGATTTTAAGACAACATTCTCAAGCATCTGTATGATGCTTTCCAGTGTGTGAAGCCCTTTTGCAGTCAGCATCTTGTTTAATTCTAGAGAATTCCTGTAAGATATGAAAAGCAAGGGATATTATTTTCACTTCATAGATAAGAAGACTGAAGACACCAAGAGACTTAGCCAGGGATTACCTGACCGATAAGTAGTGTCTTCATTTGGGGGAAACTTTTAGAAAAAACAAGAGAAGAATACCCCTTTTCAGATCCTTGGTGCTAGGTGCAGGGCAAAAGATAGTCTCAAGCCTCAGCCTTCATCCAGGCTTCATCTTCCATGCCTGGAGCCTAGTTGTCCATACTCCTGCCCCCCTCTGCCCCTGCAGCCTTCTGACCTTGCAAACACTGGAGACTTGCAAACTGTTCCAGGGACCTTAAGTGGGTTTGGGGCTGCAGTTGCCTGGGCCTCACAGAGAATATTCTTCTTCCAGAGCAACACACTAGATGGATAGACGAAGGGAGGGAGGGTTGGGGAAAGAGGACGAGGTATACAGGGACATAAGCTCTGCTCATGGGAGGTTTAGTGAGAAAGGAGTGAAATCCTGCCTTGTTTGATTTGGAGCCTTAACAGGCTTGCTACTGTTTAAAGTACACAGGAAAGTGGGATTTGTGCAGGGAGGAGAGGGGAGGGGAGGGGAGGGTGACATCTTTATGAATGGTGCTGAGAACCCCGGAGCAGGTGCCCTGGTCCTGTGTCCTGGGCCTGGGGCCCCGTTGCCTGGGCTGAGGCCCACCGCTCTGGCATCCACAGCCTCTCTCTTCCATTCATGGGACTTGGCCCACACACTCCAGTCTGGCCTGTCAGATCAATCCCTTTGTTTCTGACAATGTGGGGGGTAGAGGAGGCTGCTTCTGCGACTGTAGCAGCCTGACAGTGTCTGCTGCATGAAGTGAGGTCCCTTGTGGGGAGACAGAAGGGCCCACATTCCTGTCTGTCTGTGTGGCAAGCCCAGGACCAAGGCAAGAGAAAGATGGCATACATCTTAGAGCCGAGACCAGTCAAACTGGTGGTATCATAGCATCCACGGTATCAGCTTTGAGAGCCAGACGCAAGCCTGGCAATAGCCAATGCCCCACTCAAAGATTGCCTGCTGACACTGGCAAGCAGGAACCGACTCAGCTCCTGAGCCCAGCCCCCACCCCACTCAGGCACCCTAAATATATGCGTGCACACACTCGCAGGCAGCATTCCCATGCTAAACACTGATGGCTTGCCACCCCCTACCTCTAAAAGGAGCAGATTTAATGCAGAAAGCCTGCCAAAGTGTGGCTGGCTTCCAGTACCAAAAATACCTCCTGTGATCTGAGGGGCTACTGTACTGGCATCTATCTGTGGGGCTGAAGCTAACGCTGTGACAGAGAGGACTTCCCCTGGGGACGGGCTATCACCCATTTGGGGCAATGCTCCCCAAAGCCTAAAGGCTTGCTGTCAAGGGCCCAGGAGGTCTGCCCCTGGCCTGGGAAGCACAGGTGAGAGCTGCTCAACCAGATCTGCCTTCCACGGGAGAAATGCTCATTTCTCACAGGGAAAACTCAGCTCCATCGAGCATGTTTTGCCCTGCTTGCTCCACTTTTCCTCATCCTCTTCCTTAAATCGCCATCTAGAACAAGCAAAGAAGAGGCTTGAGGCCTGGAATCATAATATCGCAGCTGAAGACTACTTTCCAAGGGTAAAGTTTCAGGAGTGCCTTGACCAGGGAGGCAGGTGGGTTAGGATGAGGGCAAAGATTCGGCATAAGAGAAACATTTCCCCGTTCATTTGATAAATATTTGTGAAATACCTACTACCTGCCCACAGCTGTGCTGGGCTGTGGCTGTCCCTCCTCAGGGAATGAGGATGAACTACAAGGTGCTGGCAGAGGATTGGTCAGTCCCCAGGGACTGTGGTTTGACATCAGCTGAATAGGAAGAGGAAGAATACAGTAAAGGCCAGACAAATGCAAGAAAACTTGAGTCCTCAGAAAGACATAGACAGATCTGGGGGCTTGGAATCTATTGGATTATTGCCATACTTTCTTATATGTGCCAACGAGATAATTATGTACTGTATACAATTCCATTGAAGGAAGAAATTAGTAAATTTACTCTTAATAAATATTTGTTTAATAAATGAATGCTCCAACCGAAAGGGTGAGGTTTTTGAACACATTTAAAGACTAGAGGCACATGTATTGCCTCAAAGGATATTATACCTAAGTAAAAACCATGGACTCCATTTTTTTAATTCTCAAAGCATATTATTATTATTATATGTGTAACTGATATGATCCATATTTGTTCTAGCCTAAAATAACCACATTTAGGACTACAAATAACCATAATTTTTCCATTTTAATGATACTATTAGTTCCTCAAGCACATATCTATGTATATAAATCTATATTTTAAAATTCCTTCGGCTGTCTGAATATTGAAGGTAGAAATTTCCGTGGGCAAACTGAAGCCTAGAGGAGTTAAGGGTACTTCATCCATGTTAGCCCCCAGTAGATCAAGTTGCACTCTTCCCATCATTGAGCTGAAGACTCTCATAATCTCACATCACAGCACTCAGATCTCAGACCCTGTTCAGTGGCAATCAGGAAACTGAATGGCATTGTGTCACCCTTCCGTTAATGTATTTTCCCACCTGTCCTAGTTTCCTCTCTATCTTCCTTCATGTTTCTTTCTCTTCCTTTACTCAGGAAGGAGAGGAGAGGCGAGGCATAGGGGTGAAAGATAGGATGAGTGAAGGAGTCTGTTTCACTTTATGCTTCCTTGCTCTTGATTCTAGGATTTATTTCTGGACCACAGGGGTGGGGGTAATATGAAAAAATTATTTAAATTGTATTATAATCTTCTCAAGATGTGATTAAATTGAGGCACAGGCAAGAGATGTGACTTCTTCCTAAGTTACAGAGTGCTTGATTTAGAACCAGAAGGCCCTAATTTTTGGCTTTGAGCTTTATCAATTTGGTATTTCCGACTCTGCCACTGGTGGTCTTAGATGTAGCTGGCCAGATTGGTGCTTTATTTGTTGAACCAATGGGGGACGTGTTCCAGAATCTTCTAGGATCTTCTTCAAATTATCTTCCTTAATAAATTGTGGTTTAGATTCAGTCTACCCAGAGAAAAGACCGTCTGGATGGGAAGACAAGATCTACTTATAAAAAGAAATAAATATAGAGGTTAAATATGATAATTGTCTGGCGTGCTACCAACAATAAATGCTATAGAATTTTGAAAATAACAAGTAAAGATCAGGGAACACAACTTAAACAGATTATTTATGTCTCCACAGGACAAAACTAGAAATAACCAGTGAAAGTTACAGGGACGCAAATTTTAACTGATACAATGAAGAGCTTTACTGCTGAGACTAATTACTTTTTATCTTTTCTTATTCCTCTCTCTGTTCTCTCCCCCCACCCCACTTCCCTCAGACTCTACTGCTCTAAGACTTTCATGCAACTGCTTGTAGGGTTTCAAGAGTGATATTGTGTTATTTTCTCTAGTTAGACCACTGAGGACGGTGGCCACGAGAGGGCAGTAGAGGAAGCTTATCAGACGACTTGGACGTGTTGAGTAAACTCGCGTGCGCTCTAATCGCGAGCAGGGACTACTACGCAGATCCTGCGAACTCACTGGGGTCTAGCGTGCAGGCCCCTTCCGGAAAGCAGATTGTACAGACTGCGGAGATACCGAAACTACATGGCGCGGAATCAGTGGCCTTAAGGACACCGAGGCACTGTCATCCGGAATCCAGAAACCTCTCACCCTGGGTTATTAAAATAAGTTATCTTACCGCCATCTCTCTGATTCCTCTGCCAGGCAGGCTCTCTGGGTCTGGATACAGAAAGCTTCCTTCCTGTCCCCACTGCCTCGATCCGAGTCAGGACTTGCCAGACGCCCAGGACCTCTAACAGTGCTAGAAGCAATTCAGAGCAAGGCTCACGTTCGCATTGCAAAAACAATAACAACTTCAAACCTCATTGGACTGCTTGTTGGCTTTTTAAAATGTACAGGAAGAAATCTGCTCCCAGGAATTCCAACAGCGCACACCCAACCCCACCAGAGAAGCCCGATTCCTCCCCACTCACCCCTCACTCAAACTAAAGGTGAAAAGGGAGGTGTGCAGGATGTTGCGCGGTGACAGGTGATGCTAGTGGAGGGGGAGTCCTCGTCCCCACTGCCCTCGTCCACTCTGCCTGCGCCCTGATGCCACCCCAGCCCCATTCCTCCCACCTCTCACCGGAGGCTAAGCCAGCTGGGCTCGAAAGGCCTCTGCCAGACTCCCCAGGCCCGTGTGGCGTTTTCCTTGGCCCCTTGGCCACTTAAGGTGGCCGGTGAGTCCGGGCCGAGCGGGGCGCAGGGCAGTCGGCGGGGCGGCCTCCTGGTGCCAAACCTGACTCTCCTTTGTTGACAGCTGGCGGAGGAGGGGGTCCGCGCG